>NC_087269.1:18169366-18324366 GCF_015220805.1 Pogoniulus pusillus
AGTTTGGGTATTACCTGCCGCCCCTCCCCCCCCCCCCCCAGTCATAGAATCAATCAATCATAGAATCAACCAGGTTGGAAGAGACCTCCAAGATCATCCAGTCCAACCTAGCACCCAGCCCTAACCAATCAACTAGACCATGGCACTAAGTGCCTCATCCAGGCTTTTCTTGAAGACCCCCAAGGACGGTGCCTCCACCACCTCCCTGGGCAGCCCATTCCAATGCCAATCACTCTCTCTGGGAAGAACTTCTTCCTAACATCCAGCCTATACCTACCCTGGCACAACTTGAGACTGTGTCCCCTTGTTCTATTGCTGGTTGCCTGGGAGAAGAGGCCACCCCCCACCTGGCTCCAATGTCCCTTCAGGTAGTTGTAGACAGCAATGAGGTCACCCCTGAGCCTCCTCTTCTCCAGGCTAAACAGGCCCAGCTCCCTCAACCTCTCCTCATAGGATTTGTGCTCCAGGCCCCTCACCATGAAATCACCCAGACTAGACTCAGCCAGCTGGAAATTAAGGAATGAAACTATATTTACAGCTAGCACAATATACAAGCAGATATTTACAATATGTACAGCTATAGACAGAAATATACAAGTTAAAGGTAATAGAGAAAACACAACACCCCTCCCAGAAACCAGAGTCCCCAGGAGGGGCCCCCAGCCACCCTTCCACCCCTCCACCGTAAGCCAGCATTTGCCCTACGTGCAAGGTGAGTTTGGAGGATCAGCCAGGAGGGTTAGAAAGCAGAAGGATTAGTTACACACAAAGCAGGTTAGGGAGAAAAGTACAGGCACCAGCTGCAACAGAGAGCCACTGCAACTGTGTCATCTATGTTTTGTGTTGTTTTATGCATCTCAGAAAGCCTATGAGTATCACAGTATCACAGTATCACCAAGGTTGGAAGAGACCTCACAGATCATCAAGTCCAACCCTTTACCACAGTGCCCAAGGCTAGACCATGGCACCAAGTGCCACATCCAACCTTGCCTTGAACTGCCCCAGGGACGGTGACTCCACCACCTCCCCAGGCAGCCCATTCCAGTGTCCAATGACTCTCTCAGTGAAGAACTTTCTCCTCACCTCGAGCCGAAATTTCCCCTGGCGCAGCCTGAGGCTGTGTCCTCTTGTTCTGGTGCTGGCCACCTGAGAGAAGAGAGCAACCTCCTCCTGGCTACAACCACCCTTCAGGTAGTTGTAGACAGCAATAAGGTCACCCCTGAGCCTCCTCTTCTCCAGGCTAAACAACCCCAGCTCCCTAAGCCTCTCCTCGTAGGGCTTGTGCTCGAGGCCTCTCACCAGCCTTGTCGCCCTTCTCTGGACACGCTCAAGCATCTCAATGTCCTTCCTAAACTGGGGGGCCCAGAACTGAACGCAGTACTCGAGGTGTGGTCTGACCAGTGCAGAGTACAGGGGCAGAATGACCTCCCTGCTCCTGCTGACCACACCACTCCTGATGCAGGCCAGGATGCCACTGGCTCTCTTGGCCACCTGGGCACACTGCTGGCTCATGTTCAGGTGGGTATCAATCAGCACCCCCAGATCCCTCTCTGTTTGGCTGCTCTCCAGCCACTCCGACCCCAGCCTGTATCTCTGCGTGGGGTTGTTGTGGCCAAAGTGCAGCACCCTGCACTTTGAGCTATTGAACCCCATCCCATTGGCCTCTGCCCATCTGACAATGTAGACATTGTCATTGTTTCCTTTTCACAGCCTATAATCTAATTCTTTCCACCAAAATATTCCAGCTAGCCTCAAACTAGCACAAGAGGACAGCAAGCTCTAGGCAGGAACTGTTTTTCACAACACCAAGCACAGTTGCATCCTATGTGCTCATCTTGCCAACTGGAGTTAGGGTTGCACAGCTGAAGTGTACAGACTGTCACATAAGAGCACTCAATGCAGAGCCAGGAAAATGATCAAAGGGATGGAACATCTTTCCTATGGGAAAAGCTGAGAGAACTGGGGTTGTTCAGCCTGGAGAAGCCTCCAGGGAGATCTTATTCTGGCCTTTCAGTACTTAAAGGAGGGCTGTGAGAAAGATGGGTGTGGTCAGCAGGAGCAGGGAGGTCATTCTGCCCCTGTACTCTGCACTGGTTAGACCACACCTTGAGTACTGTGTTCAGTTCTGGGCCCCCCAGTTTAGGAGGGACATTGAGATGCTTGAGCGTGTCCAGAGAAGGGCGACGAGGCTGGGGAGAGGCCTTGAGCACAGCCCTACGAGGAGAGGCTGAGGGAGCTGGGATTGGTTAGCCTGCAGAAGAGGAGGCTCAGGGGTGACCTTATTGCTGTCTACAACTACCTGAGGGGTGGTTGTGGCCAGGAGGAGGTTGCTCTCTTCTCTCAGGTGGCCAGCGCCAGAATGAGAGGACACAGCCTCAGGCTGCGCCAGGGGAGATTTAGGCTGGAGGTGAGGAGAAAGTTCTTCCCTGAGAGAGTCATTGGACACTGGAATGGGCTGCCTGGGGAGGTGGTGGAGTCGCCATCCCTGGAGCTGTTCAAGGCAGGATTGGACATAGCACTTGGTGCCATGGTCTAGCCTTGAGCTCTGTGGTAAAGGGTTGGACTTGATGATCTGTGAGGTCTCTTCCAACCCTGATGATACTGTGATACTGTGAAATGTTCTAGTAGGGCCTGTAGTAATAGGACAAGGGTAATGGTTTTAAACTGAAAGAGGGCAGATTCAGATTAGATACAAGGAAGATGGGTTTTTATGATGAGGTTGGTGAAATACTGGAACAGGTTTCCCAGAGAGGTGGTAGATGCCCTATCCCTGGAAATATTCAAGGTCAGGTTGGGCTCTGAGCAACCTGATCTAGTAGTTGTCCCTGTTCATCGTGGGGAATTTCACAAGATGGTCTCTGAACACATGGACCTGATGGAGCAGGCTGAGAGAGCTGGGGTTGTCCTGCCTGGAGAAGGGAAGGCTCTGTAGAGACTTAAAAGCGCCTTTCCAGCACCTGAAGGGGACCTGCAAAGAGACTGCAGAGGGACTGTTTACAAAGGCCTGTGGTGACAGGACAGGGGGCAATGGTTTTAAACTAGAGGAGAGCAGATTTAGATTGAGGGTGGTGGAAAACTGGCACAGGTTGCCCAGGGAAGTAGTCAAGGCTCCATCCCTGGAGTTATTCAAGGTCAGATTTCACTAGGCTCTGAACAACCCGATCTAGTGGAGGATGTTCCTGCTTCCTGCAGGGAGGTTGGACTAGATAAACTTTGAAGATCACTTCCAACCCAAACTATTCTAAGAAGAAGCCACTGGTAGCAGTCACAGAACAAAAGCTTGCCAAAGCTCCGCTGTAAGAAAAAGGAACACATAAAAGGAGTCAGCAAGCTACACCAGGGAGGTTTATATTTGATATTAGGGAAAATGTCTTCACCAAAAGGGTTATCAAGCACTGGAGCAGGCTGCCCAGGAAAGTGGTTGTCAGCATTTCTTGAGGTATTTAAAAGTTGTGCAGGTGTGGTTCCAGGTTAATGATTGGACATGACGGTTTTAAAGGTCTTTTCCAACTGAAATGATTCTGTGATTAATTTTGAAATCCACTGCAGACAGGGAATCCTGGTTCTCTTTTATCCTCCCCTTTTCTTCTGAAGAAAAGCCCTTCTGTATCCCTAAGCACACAAGTCCAATCCCTACCTTCCTCTTTTGACCTCTAGATATACTTTTTTT
The DNA here is from genome assembly GCF_015220805.1 of Pogoniulus pusillus. NCBI lineage: Eukaryota > Metazoa > Chordata > Aves > Piciformes > Lybiidae > Pogoniulus > Pogoniulus pusillus. The sequence goes on from NC_087269.1 coordinate 18,173,037, forward strand.
TTTTATTAGTTCTGAGAATTGTTTTGCTTTTAATTAGGGAGTGAATTTATGTGAAGGCGAATTGCCACGCACTAAGAAATAGTCATTCCATCTAGAGAGAACCCAAGAAAGGGACAGTTAGCAGCATTCAGGGAAGTATTTTTGTAGGACCCTCTGCTAACCTCATTGCTTTCTGGTTTGTTCTCTAAAGAATTCATTAATCCACTATGCTTTGCCTGCATCTGGGGCTAAACTCTAGCAGTTGCTCTGTCACCTGATGACTGCTGCCCAGCAAACAAGGGCCAATGGGTAAAGGATAGGAGACTTAAGAGATGAAAACAGATTTAATGAAGCAGTAAAACTGATACCAATGCAAATATAAAGAACATAAAGTTATACTCAACTCATCCCAGCAAAAGCACAGCAGTCCTCAGGAGAACAAAGAGGAGAAAAAGGAGCTGAAGCAAACAACTCTCAGTCCTCCTCACCAAATTTCTCCCCTTTATATTGAGCATGATGTTTATGGTATGGGATTACACCTGTTAGCCAGCTTGGGTCAGCTGCCCTGGCTGACTCAGAACTGCTAATGGCCTGCATCCCATACCTGGCCCACGATCCTGTGAAGCCAAGACATCCACCCATTGATTTAAATTTAGCCAATGTAAACCAGATATATTTAGGGAAAGCTGCAGTCAGAACCATACGATCATCAATTTATGTGCAGAGTGGCAACAAATGGGTAACAAAGTTAAAAAGTAATGAGATGTTTAGTAGCTGGGCAAAGCACCAAAATAAACATTCTGATAAAAACACAGATTCAGCAAACTACCAAACCCAACATGCTCTTGGGAGTTAGGGTTTATTTGGGTTAACTAAGTAAATTTGCGAAGAATGTTGTCAAACTGTTATAATACTATGGCACAAGACACATCCAAGGACAGTTCAACATGATTTGGATGTCAGAATATCAGGAAATCAGAGAGAAAATCAGAGAGAAAATGCTGAGCTACAACCTGAGCTACAAGCTCAGTTACACTTTGCCCCCATCACACCAGCTTAGAAATCCTTCTAGAAGAGCTGCCCTTTCTCGCAATCTGTACCACTAAACCTAAATGTAGCAATGGTATTTGTGCTCCCAGAACCCTCAGCTGCTGTTCTCCACATTGTGCCTTCACACTTTGTGTGAAATTGCTTTCATTTCAGGAATCAGGGCTCACATTTTGGGGAAAAAAAAAAAATACAGTGATCCAAGTGTATGAAATACTGTGCCATCTTAATGGGACATGGCAACTTGGCAAATAACTTCTCATTAGCTAAGGTTTGGGCCAACCTGTTTCTCATTTTCTGCCGCAGGGCAGGAAATGTTAGATAAATAATACTTTTTGTTTTGGGGAATGTGGCCTCATTATATTTGGAGAATCGAGTGCCAGTGCTGCTAGTGACTTGGGTGCAGATTCTGAAGCTCAGCTCTCCCTTATTTCCCGTACCTCAGCTTTGAATCTGCTCTGTGATAATGAAAGAATATTTTAAGTGGCCAACACTGATGCACAATCCATTGCAACCTGCAAGTGAAGTAAAAGGATATTCAGTAGCATGTTTTTTTCTTGTGTATGTAGGCTGCATATAGAACTACATTTAATTATGTATTTTGGGATAAAGAACATGTGAAAGCAGACTACAACTGCAATTATAAGTCATGGTTGGCAGACATATTTCCAGAGATAATAATCTTTTCTAGGCAGAAATGAGACTTATGTGGCCCCAGACCACAATCAATTAACCCCTCCGCCCCCCAATTTCTAAAGAAATTGCATCAGCAGTTCTAAATGAATCCAAGTGCACAGTGCTACCAACATTTTTTTGCCTTGCCTTCCTCCTTTGCTTATGTTTCTTGCCTTCTCTTGAGCCTGTGTGAGCAGACAGTGACAGGAGCAGGACTTTCATCCAGCTGCAACACAGACTCTTTGTTGGGTTCAGTTTTTTGGCAGTCTAGGTCGAGATAATGCCAGATCAACAGTGTTAGTTTTGAAAGTGCTTTCAAATCACATGCAGATCAAATACATTTTTACTGCTGAAAAGAAATAATTTGATTTATATTGCAGCAGCAGCTCTGGAAGATGTAAGCTCCAGTGTGCTAACCACACATCCATGGTGTGGTCCCTGTTGCCTAGAGCTTGCAGCCTGAAGCCCTGCACTGGCTGGTGGATTCTTGGTCTTGTGCAAGAGAAAGACTTTGGATAGTTAGGAACAGGGCTGAAAAGACCTATCTATATGCTTCCAGCTATAATGCTTGGGCCAGAGCAAATTTTACAGCCTTAGAACTCAGGATGAAGTGACAGTTGGGAAAACACCATGTCAGGCAGCTCTTAGGAGTAGCTTTAGTTGGAAGCAAAGGCTGAGTGCTGTATGGACAGGGAAAATGGTCATGGGAAACTGCATGGCAGTTTTCTTAAATATGTTTGTTGGCTATAGCTGCTTTAGTCTATCAAATCAACATTTCCTAAATTAAGAATGATTGGTATAAACAGAGCGTGGTCTCTATGGTGCTGTTTATGGTCTGTGTGGTGCAAACATTTATGATCATTCTAAAATTAGTGATTTTTTCTAAAGCAGGCTTTTGTTTAATGTATCTCATGGCAGTTTCTATGGTAAATACACAGTTTTGTCGTTCAATAGAGAAACAGAAGCAACATAGAAACCTGCTGCAAACAGTGCTACAATGGTGGCTAATCAATGGAGGGTTGTTCTCATTTTAAACTATGCTTGCTTCTTGAGTGCAGTATGTTCACCTTCAGCCATAACTGGGTAGACATAATCTTGAATGTGGGTAGGTCCTCCAAAATGCTTTGGCAAACACTAAATTTGCACATGACTTAGTCTAGGTAAAGAGCTGCTGTTGTGGTGTTACTGCATATGAAAATATAGATAAATAAACTAAATAACAGGCTTAGATGGAAACAGTTTTCCTGCTTGGAATTCTCTTTAGGCTCAGTGATCAGCTCCATCTGTCAGTTAAAAAAAAATAAAATAATCTCATTAATTATTCTGCGAAGTGAATGGTTGAAACTGAGCTGTCCCAAGACAGCTCTTAATGTCATTTAGGATGGGGTTTAATGTTAAGAGGAGTACTGGCAGCATAGGTGCTTCTGCAGCTGCAATTGCTGAGATTTTCACAGTATCACAGTATTATTAGGATTGGAAGAGACCTCACAGATCATCAAGTCCAACCCTTTACCACAGAGCTCAAGGCTAGACCATGGCACCAAGTGCCACGTCCAATCTTGCCTTGAACAGCTCCAGGGACAGCGACTCCACCACCTCCCCAGGCAGCCCATTCCAGTGTCCAATGACTCTCTCAGTGAAGAACTTTCTCCTCACCTTCTGACAGTCCAAGGTCCTGGCATCAGCATTATTGTGATAACACAAAGCAGATATTCCATTTCCCTCAGAATTAAAAAGTTTTCACTTCCTTGATGTAGGCTTTTTCCTTCCAGCTCTTACTTTGCATCTCAGTCTCTTGTTCAAGAACATGTGATGGAAAAGGAACAGTAGCAGTTATTTTTAACAGAGACAAGAGAAACACTGGCTTATTTTGAAGGATTTTGAAATGTGGAGTTCCTTTTGCACCTCCCTGCGATTTAATATGTTGCTCCTTTGTGCAGTTCTGGATCTTTCTGATTCTTTTTTTGGATAGCAGTCCACACTGTTTAGTGAGCTGTATGCTGCCTGAAATGATTGTCCTTAGCAACTTCTCAGGTCTAAAGCACTGTAGTTTGGGTTTCCTTCTTGTTGGTTGTTAAATGCCTTGGAAAAACACATTGCAGGTACTCTAACAGCAGCAGCTTACAAGTCCTTACGTACAAATCTGAAGGAACACCTAAATATCTGTCAAACCCCAGAAATACAGGATTTGCTGATGTACAAATCTGAAGGAACACCTAAATATCTGTCAAACCCCAGAAATACAGGATTTGCTGATGTACAAATCTGAAGGAACACCTAAATATCTGTCAAACCCCAGAAATACAGGACTTGCTGATGTACAAATCTGAAGGAACACCTAAATATCTGTCAAACCCCAGAAATACAGGACTTGCTGATGTACAAATCTGAAGGAACACCTAAATATCTGTCAAACCCCAGAAATACAGGACTTGCTGATGTACAAATCTGAAGGAACACCTAAATATCTGTCAAACCCCAGAAATACAGGACTTGCTGATGTACAAATCTGAAGGAACACCTAAATATCTGTCAAACCCCAGAAATACAGGACTTGCTGATGTACAAATCTGAAGGAATACCTAAATATCTGTCAAACCCCAGAAATACAGGATTTGCTGATGTACAAATCTGAAGGTACACCTAAATATCTGTCAAAACCCAGAAATACAGGACTTGCTGATGTACAAATCTGAAGGAACACCTAAATATCTGTCAAACCCCAGAAATACAGGACTTGCTGATGTACAAATCTGAAGGAACACCTAAATATCTGTCAAACCCCAGAAATACAGGACTTGCTGATGTACAAATCTGAAGGAACACCTAAATATCTGTCAAACCCCAGAAATACAGGACTTGCTGATGTACAAATCTGAAGGAACACCTAAATATCTGTCAAACCCCAGAAATACAGGATTTGCTGATGTACAAATCTGAAGGAATACCTAAATATCTGTCAAACCCCAGAAATACAGGACTTGCTGATGTACAAATCTGAAGGTACACCTAAATATCTGTCAAAACCCAGAAATACAGGATTTGCTGATGTACAAATCTGAAGGAACACCTAAATATCTGTCAAACCCCAGAAATACAGGATTTGCTGATGTACAAATCTGAAGGTACACCTAAATATCTGTCAAACCCCAGAAATACAGGATCTGCTGATGTACAAATCTGAAGGTACACCTAAATATCTGTCAAACCCCAGAAATACAGGATTTGCTGATGTACAAATCTGAAGGTACACCTAAATATCTGTCAAAACCCAGAAATACAGGATTTGCTGATGTACAAATCTGAAGGAACACCTAAATATCTGTCAAACCCCAGAAATACAGGATTTGCTGATGTACAAATCTGAAGATATACCTAAATATCTGTCAAACCCCAGAAATACAGGACTTGCTGATGTACAAATCTGAAGGTACACCTAAATATCTGTCAAAACCCAGAAATACAGGACTTGCTGCCATACTTACGTGGCTCTTGAAGACTCTATAATTCAGCACTTGTGTGGTAACATGATACTGAAATTTCACCTGTCTCTTCTGTTCAGTAGTGTCACTTACATGTAAATAAACCATTTGCAGCTCACAGATTTCACTGTTTGAAAAACAGGCCTTTCTTTATTCCCTGATTATTAATAGTATGTACATAAAGCAGCCTGTACTTATTTGAAAGCATATATAACCCCTGGTGAGCTGTGGTGGGTAGAATGCTTCTGTGACATAAACATGGTAGTTTCTACAGCCAGAACCAGCAGTACTATTTCAAATGTGCTGAGAAGGGGTTATGCTTGATTATGCAGTGCTAGGTTAGGGTTTTGGTTTGCTGTAACAGAGCACATACCTTGCTGTGATCTTCAGCCATGGCCAGAGTTTCTGGCTATTAAAAAGTAGTTGCAGGACTGATAACATTAGTCATACAAATTTTCTTTCTTGTCCTTCAGCCTAGTAGATTTTATTCCCCCTCCTGAAAAGAAACAACAACAACAACAACAAACCACCAACCAAACCCAAAACCAAACAAAACCTGCTGGCATTTTAATTCTTACCTTCATCACATTAAGAATGGAAAAGTAGCTATAGTCTGTGTCTTTGCTTGAAATTTTACTGGTGTCATGCACAATTGTTTCTCACAAGTTAATTTCTTAGTAATTTTATCACTGTTGCTGAATAAATTTTGTTTCAGCATGTTTGGGAAAACTGACAAGTGTTTGCCAAACTATCTGTAACAAACTATGGAATGAGTTGTCAGGTTTGTTGGAGTCATGAAAAAGGTTTACCTTTAATTACAATTCAAGCATTGCAATATGAATGATTTATCTACTAAAAAACCACCTCACAGCTTCCTAATCTGGTCTCAGCAACTGGCCTCCTCTCCCAAAGCCAAAGGAATCACTTGTGCTTCAGGTAATTGAGGTCTTGGGTCACTTTCTGCAGATAGCAATTGCTAGATCATATGGAGAAAATCGCTGAGCTCAGCTGTAGAATTTGCTCCTGCTTCCATCACCTTGTATTATTTTTGCAGCTGCTGGATCTATGTGTGCTGCTGCAACACCTTGCAGGACTGACTCTGGCTGTAATGAATACTGCATTCTGTTCCTTTCCTCCTCTGGCAGACACTGTATGTACACAGCTAATTTAGTCCACACATTACTACTGTGCTGGGTTTTTTATGCTGGGTTTTTTTTCCTTCCTAGCCATCCTACCTCTTTCTCCTTTTACTAACATCTGCACATTTTTTAAGTGTTTCTGATTATACCCATCTTCATCTCTTTTCCATCTGCTCTTGCAGCTCCTCTTTTGCCATGAGCTGCATTTCCTGTATTTCTCTCTCTTTGCTTGTTAGCATCCCCTGTCAAGATTTGCTGTTGCCATTGTGTTGCTGCTATGTGGGAATCAGCCCTGGAGGGAATGGCTGCATTGTGCTATGGGTAAAATGAAGTCCTCCCAAATTAAATCAAGCTCTATTTTGCTTCCTTTCAAAGGACATTTTATTTTGCTGCAATCCACTGCAGAACTAAAGGAATTGAGTATCAAGACCATCAGAAGATTTCTGGAGTTTGTCTGCATAAAATGGCTTAGACTATTTTCTTAAAATCAGGCAAACATCAGGAAACCTCTTAAGAAGTACAGCAAAAGCTTATGGAAGTACAGAGAAAGCCCATCTGAGAATTAAATTTTATTGATTGGAGTAGATGAGGATCGACTGTTGTCCAACATCTTGAGAAATGGCTGGAACTGGTAGGAGAATTGAAATTTCCCTTTCTGGGACATTGCAAAAGAAGATATAAAGGAAAAACATCTAGCAGCTACTCAGGAAGGTAGAAAGACACAGAAGCCACTCAGGCTTGAACAAAGCAATTCTGGGTTTTGGGGATCAACTCTTGCTTTTTTAGATACCTGTATAACGCCTGGTCATGTTCAGTGATGCTGGATGCTGTCCACATGCCCTTTGCCCTTCTTGCATTCTGTCTTACTGAAAGTCATCAGGGAGATTAACTAAGGAAATATGTATCAGTGGTTCTGCAGGCTCTGCAGAAAGAAACTGGGGAAGTAAAATGAAGAATATCGAGCATCTCCTAGGAGAATTGAGGGCCTTAGCCTCTGTTCCAGGCCTGAACCATAAGAGCTGAAATATCCTTCCCCATTACCACACTACTTTCTTTACCTTCTGAGTTGCCATCCTTCCAATATTATCAAGTAAAACAATAGCTTATGTTATTTCTTGCATGCCTGGGTAAAATGGAGCTGTAGGAGCTGCCCTGGTAATTTCTGGGAACCAGCCCTGTAGTCTAAAGAACAAGTCCCTTGCTAAGCTGAGTTTCTAATTGAAGTACATCACATCTGACAGTAAGGGCTCTCCTGACTGCTGACTACATGAGCAGCACTTTATGGGAGGCTCTATAATGATTTACAATAAAGTTTCAGTTCCCTCATTTGCTCAAGACATAGTGACCACCACAGAAACAAGCCTCACATTGCTGTTTCTGGGAAGATAAAGTTGCCCCTTTGCTGCAGACTCTGCTGTGAAATGAAAACCAAGGCACCAGCTACACAGCAACAGCCCAAATCCCAGTGAGCAGGGTCTTCAGCTGCCAGTGGACCATCCTTGGCAGGAAGGAAACATGAGAAGAGTGAAGATCATGGACTTGTGGAACCAACATCAGTCTCACTCAAGTTTGTTCACTGTTTAATGTGTAACTGAGAGACTTGAGTCTGCACAATCTGCCTTTCATTTATGTTTAAATGAAAATATCTGGCATTTTTGTCACCCAGTATGCTTTTTTGTTATGCCACCTGCAGTACCAAGAGGCTGAATGCAACTCATGCAATTTTTTTTCAGCTGAGAGCTACCAGCTTTGCTCAGCTGTAAACTCTTGTGGACTTTGTTCTCTCTGGTTGAGAATAACTCAGTCCTATACACTTTTTCTCAAGCTACACAATCCTTTCCCCACATGGCCATGTAAGCACATCCACAGCAATATATATAGGAACAGAGCACTGAGAGGAAGCACTGGAATCTGCTGCTCACTCCTGCAGTAGAAAGAATGTGATCACATGGAGCACACCAGATCTGGTGTCAGAAAGATAATTTGTGCCCTCTCTGCAGAAGTAAAAATAAATAGGGTTCAGGCTAAGTTCAATAACCCAAGGTTGCATATGAGCAGCTTACACAGTTTTCCTGGGAGATGAGGTTCATTTTTAGTTCCCTCTATGAGGGAAGCTGTCCCAGTGCATGGATGTAGGGCACAGTGCTTGCACTGAAGTGACTCATACTTCTTGGTCGTGACTTTAGTGGGATTTTGTGAGCCATGACTACAGCATCTTTCGACAGGACTGCCTTGAGTCACTGGTCTGTCTATTCAAGATCTATAAATCTGTGAAACCTGAGCAAGTTTATAGAATAGACTGTTCCTGTTCATGCACCGCATTATGAATCGCAAAGTGCAACTGTGGGTAGACTGTCAATTAATTTCTAAATTAGTCTCTTTTGAATAACAAACATGTACTAATAAATAGTAACTACCTTTTTGCCAGATCTTGCAAGGAAAAGCTACTCAGTATAGAAATACCAAATGAGAGTAGGAAACAGCTGTGAATTACTACAAACTTTCAAATCCCTGACCAAATTAGGTCATCCAAGCAGCATCTGTTCTTCTTCTGCCTCTTTTGCATTCTCACTCGCTCCCTTGTTATGTTGCCTATAAACACAGACTGCAGAGCAAGGGCAAAACTAAGTGCTCTATGGTCCTCCACTCAAACCACTTTAGCTAATGTCAAGTGCAGAAGCAATTTAAATTCATGTATGACAATTTTCCATAAAGACAGAGAGCTGACAAACCGTAAAGCAGCCAACCCACTGCTAAAATTCAGCCTGCCTGAGCTGACAAGCTGAATGATTAATGTACACTTGCAAATGGGAATGAATCTGTCCAAAATGGAAGGAACCAGGCAGTAATCACTGATGGGAGAAGCAGGTTCTAAAAAGAATTTGAGATCACCAACTAATTGGGACCAACTAATTGGACACCTTATCATTGCTTATGAGAACCTGATGGTTGATGGTGAGAAGTGAAAAAGAACGAGCCCGTGATTGGGCTTTGAGAGGACAAGATGCAACAGGCAAAATCTGAAGCACAGGAAATTCCCCCTAAACATAAAAACCCCCTCTCTTGCATGGTGGGGTGAGAGAATATTAGAACAGGTTGCCCAGAGAAGCTGTGGAATCCCTGTCCTCAGAGGTATTCAAAGTTGTACTGGACAGAGCCCTGGGCAACTGGCTCTAGGCGACCCTGCTTTGAGCAGGGGGCTGGGGCAAAATGATCTCCAGAAGTCCCTGCCAGCATCCACCTCTCTGTGATCCTGTGAGGAGTTGACTGTGCTTTTTTAGTTCCCACACAGAGTTCACAAAATGAGATTAGAAGGACTACAAAATTACTTATGTGACAAGATTCAGGAACTTGGAGCTGACACTAAATGATTTGAGTAAGACACAAAATTTTGACCACCAGACTTACTGGAGGCATTTGCTAAGGTCTATGGTGGATAGTCTCTTGAGGGCAATTTTGAAATCAAATTAGACATTATTTTAAACTTTGTAATTTTGTTCTACTAGGACCTAATTCAGTAAAATCTCTGGTATTGTGTTTAGGTTCTTTTAAATAATGGTCATTTTATTAATGTTCTATTCTATACAAAGCATATTCTTATACTTTATAAAAGCACATTGCTGCTTGGGGCGTATGCTCCACTGACCTTAAGTATCCTTTCAGCTCATGGTTTTCATTACAATCATTCAGCCACAGAAAAATGAAAAAAACTTTTTTTTCCCCACCATGTAGGAAAGCTCTGTGATGATCAGCTGATGTATTTTTTTTAACTCCATCAATGTGTCCTTGAAGAAATAAAAGTACCTATGAAAAAACAAAATACAGCAGAAGACATCCCTGCACAACCCATATCTCTCCCTGGAGTACCCTGCACTATTGATCTTCACTGGGAAAATGGCACTGGCCCATCTTTTAGGCTGTGGTTTTAAAAAAGATTTAAGGATGAAGGAATCTAATGTAAGTACAGCTGCAGCCACGATGCCAAACTTCAGCAAAACCTGTTTGTACATTTATGGAAAGTTTGGCCACCTCCTCTTGAAGAGTGTGCTGGTTTGAGGCTAATTGCAATATTTTAATGAGAGAAGTTAGATCATTGGCTGTGAAAAGAAAACAACAGTGATGTCTATATCACCCTTTGGTTTTGCTGAGAGATTGAAATAGTCATAACAATAACAGAGTCTCTCAATTTTTGGCCTGTGTGCTTTGCTGTGTTTTGCCTTAACTCCTTTGCTTGGAAACCTATGCAACTTGATCTAATAATTTCCTTCTAATCCCTTATCAGCTCTGGCATCTCACCTCTGCTTAGCTTCAAAATTAACCATGTAAGCTTTTAATGAGGGCTTATTTTGGTTCTTTCTGAGATAACAAAGGGTGGGAAGAAGGAGGGAGATGGTTGGGAACCCTCCTGGGCAGTCTCAGTGTTTGGGAGGGGTTTTGAATTTCTGTTATTACTTCTAACTTGTATATAATTGCAAATACTTGTATATATTGTGTACATATGCTTACAAGTATATGTTGTCCTGTAGGTATAGCTTCATTTTAACTTCCAGCCATCTGAGTTAACCTGGTGATTCCAAGTGGGGGGGGGAGGAGGAACTCCCTAGCTAGAGAGAACGCTATGGTGTGATGGGCACAGAACCAAGGCTTACAAAGGTTTTGAGTTTTAAGCTAGGTTGAAACCTGAGGACATGTGCATCTGAGTGGTGCCTTTTCTGGTTTACTGTGTCACTGGGACAGCAGCCAGTGCATGCAGCATGCTGCACATGAACAGAGTGCCTTAAGGCCTGCTATAGTGCAAGAATTTCTTTCGTAATCCGCACATCGATTGGGCCTATGCAGCTGTCCATCTATAGTCAGCTGTGAGAATTCAGGTTACAGTGCCCAGTTTGTTCATAGCCTGCTGCTATGAAAAGCAGAACACCCTTCTCATCTCTCCTTACGACTGGCAATTTTCAGAAGTGAAGCTTGTTGGCATCTTCTGTGCATTACTTGGATAGTCACCGCCTCAGCTCCACAAAGGCATGCAGAGGACCTGGAGAGCTGATTTTAACAGCCTTCTGTCAGGCAGACAGACCAAATCCTTTTAGACATAAAGAGGACATTTTTAGGATAACTAATGTTCAATCAGTGACAGGTCAGACTAAGTGATGTATTTTAGAGAATTGCTGCCCAGAAAGGAAGGCCAACGAGAGCAGGGAAAGAGAACTCTCAGCTCTACAGACTCATGTTAAATACTGTCAAACTGTTCCAAAAACAGAAGAGGTAAAACTAAGTTGGCTAAAACCACCAAGTACATTTAGTCTTTTTTTTTTTTCCCCTATAAGCAAGATCTTAGACTTGAGTTCTCCCTCTTGTGAAAAGAATAAAAGAAGTTGTTCACTTTGATACATTTTTCCTTTCTGCAGATGAGGAAGATGATTGTAATGTAAATGATTGCAGTCTTTTGCCCTAACTGATGTGGCTGGAAACTTGATTCTAGATGGGGTTGCATGACAGAACTATCTCCCCACAGAAGCAAATCTCTGCATTGCTGATGCTTTGGAGCACCCTGAAATAGACCTTTGAATTTGCAAGAATCAGGGCTTAGGAATGGCCAGTGCATCTTACCAGCTTTGCCCTCTATCTTTCACTCAACCTTCATTAACAGAAACCCAAGCAAAAATAACACACAAAGAAAGAGGAATATAAAGAACGTTTCTCAGTCTTACACACCCAGACTCCCCAGACATCAAGTGAAAATTATTGGGGAAGCTGCAGAAAACGTGCTGTGAGAGTTCAGAAAGGGTCTAACTCACTCTCTCACGTAAGTGGATTTCTAAACATCCAGAAAGGGTAAATTGTGTGCTGGGATTAGTGCTTTGTTTGTGTGATTAACCCACAAAGTTCATTTTGTAAAAGAAGTGCAAGCAAGCACCGCCATTTCTCTCTCTAAATCCGAGTCTGATGACTAGCAGAGGTCTGTACCGGCTCCTCAGGCTGCCAAATGATAGGTTCCCTGCCAAACACAGAGTTAAAAGTGTAGTTCACAGTGTGTGAAAAAGAATTTTTTTTCATCCCTCCCTTTTATTGGTAAATAGAAAAGAAAATAGGGAAGGGGCAAGGGTGGGAAGGGAAGGGGAAGAAAGAAAAGGAAAAGAAGAAAGAGAAGTAAACCCCTCCCACTGCTAACTTATGGGAAAGAGAAATGGGAGAGGGAAAAGGGAAAGGGGAAAGGGAAAGAAGGAAGAGAAGTAAACCCCTCCCACTGCTAACTTATGGGAAAGAGAAATAGGAGAGGGAAAAGGGAAAGGGGAAAGGGAAAGGGAAAGGGGAAAAGGGAAAGGGAAAGAAGGAAGAGAAGTAAACCCCTCCCATTGCTAACTTTTGGGAAAGGGAAAAGGGAAAGGGAAAGAAGGAAGAGAAATAAACCCCTCCCACTGCCAACTTTTGGGAAATGGAAACGGGAAAGGGAAAAGAAGTAAACCCCTTCCATGGCTAACTTGGAAGGGAAAGGGAAAAGGGAAAGGGAAAGAAGGAAGAGAAGTAAACCCCTCCTACTGCTAATGGAATGGAAAGGGGAAGGGGAGAGGGAAGGGGAAAAGAAGGAAGAGAAGTAAACCTCTCCCACTGCTAACTTTTAGGTGGTTTTCTAAAATGCACCAGCACAATGCTTAGCTAGAAATGGTGAAAAGAATTCTTGCAACCCATCAAAGATGACATTTTTCCTTTTGTTTTTTTTTTTTCATAATAAATCTAAACTCAGCTGCATTCAGAACCCAGGGAGCACAATTTTCTTGATCAGCCCCCATATGTTTATTAACATCCAGGTGGGTAAAAATATATACAGGTTACCCACGTTTAATGGATCAGAAAGAAACTGTAGTGTCAGTTAAAATTTAACAGTTGCCTTCTCGCTTGTGTGGCTTCAGACTTTGAAGCCATGCCCAGAATAAAGTAGGAGTTCTTTGCGAGACTAACCTGATTTGAGCATGGTTGGAGGGCAACCTTTGAAGGACTGCCAATACAAATGGTCTTTGATAACATCTGCCTTGAGCATGGTGAAATATCCCTTGGATCCAATTCACTAAATGCTTCTGTTTGAGGACCTTTCAAGTTAAAAAGAAAAACCAAACCACACAAACCACACGATTTTAGTGAAAAGTTCACCCTAGTCTAGATTGTTGACCTAAATTGTGGATTGCCCAAGCAGAATCTTTTATCACTTAATCTACATTTGCTGCTACAATCACTCCTTTAGATCTCTGCTTCAGCTCTCTTATGATGAAGAGTGATGAAGGCTGTGTGCAAAACTAGTTAGATTTGCTTGCTGGAGCTGGGATGTAAAGGCACTGGCATTCCAATTCCCTATTTTTCTCCTTTCTTCCCTAATAGAAAAGTATCATTTTTTACTCTGAAAGTACCACAGAGGGCAGATGTCATAGTATCACAGTATCACCAAGGTTGAAAGAGACCTCATAGATCATCAAGTCCAACCCTTTACCACAGAGCTCAAGGCTAGACCATGGCACCAAGTGCCACCTCCAATCCTGCCTTGAACACCCCCAGGGATTAGATACTTCTAATTAAGAAAAAAAAAAAAAAAAAAGACTCATTCAGTCTAATTTGGTTTTATTGATTCTAAAGTAGTTGTGTGTGTGTGTGTGCATTAATCACTTAGTGTCTTGCTCTTTTTCTCTCTTTTTTTAACAGGAGATTAGGCATTTACCAGTTTTCCTCCAAACTCATTGAAGAATTTTGGCTCTGTCCAAGGCAAGAAATGCTGCTGATAGGTTGGCATGGAGTTCATGTGGGGAGTTTGCTCAAGTCATGTATACTGTCAGCACCAAAAGCTGTGATTCCCAGTGTTAACAGCAGACAGCTACTTAAACAGGCAGAGCCATCCTCCATCCTAAAGGTGTGAGTTCATGCTGGGCAGGAATCCACCCCAAGGTTTCATCTCCACATTAAATCCTCATTCTAACAGCCCCAGGGATGGCGACTCCACCACCTCCCCGGGCAGCCCATTCCAGTGTCCAATGACTCTCTCAGGGAAGAACTTTCTCCTCACCTCCAGCCTAAATTTCCCCTGGTGTAGCTTGAGGCTGTGTCCTCTCGTTCTGGCGCTGGCCACCTGAGAGAAGAGAGCAACCTCCCCTTGGCCACAACCACCCTTCAGGTAGTTGTAGACAGCAATAAGGTCTCCCCTGAGCCTCCTGTTCTCCAGCTAAACAATCCCAGCTCCCTCAGCCTCTCCTCGTAGGGCTTGTGCTCAAGATATGGGCAGCTATAGCTGTGCAGTAGAGAATTTTAGTCCACACCAAACTTTAGATTTCTGGTTTATGCAGTACTTTGTCAAATGGGAGCCTGAACATTCACTGTAGGCAGCTTTGCTGGGAAGGTGGAGGGAAGCACAAGGTACAGCTCTTTAGTCCATTTTTCTCAGTGTTTTTTATGCTGATGTGCATATTTGAGGAGGTTTCATCTGGAAGCCCAGGCCAAGCATTTCCCTTCATTTGGTACAGGATTTCCCAACCTTCTGAAGGGTGCTCCTCTTGCCTCAAGAAAATAATGTCCCTGGCACTATACAGCTGAAGCCCTGCATGCTTCCTCTCCATTCCTGTTCCATCTGGCATACTCCTGAGGCATGTCAGCAGTGGGTAGCACTTTGTTTTGTCAAATACACCACCTCAGGTTGCCATTTAAAAAAAAAAAAAAAAAATCAACCCCTACAAATTTCTCTTTCAATGTCCCCATTTTAAGAGGTTGTTTCCAGGGTTAATATTGGTATTCATTACACCTGTATGCCTTGTGTATGACATAGACTTCTCCTGCTATCATTTCAGTGAAACATTATCATGTTTAAATCCAGTTATCACTAACTCAAAACTCAGCCAGCAGTAGATGGCTTGTCTGTATTTTCAGAGGCTAGAGTGGAAGTATCACAGGTGCAACTCTCTGTCTCTGCTTCTGATAGTTAGGTGTTGACTTCATTCCCAGGAATGAAAGAATGAACCCTCCCCTTTAGCTCAGGTGCAGGGCCCCTTGGCATCACCGAAACATTACAGGGATCTCTGGAGCCCTGGTTGGAGATGCCATGAAGCAAACTTCCACTAGACTAAAGAATCTCTGCTTTTGGTAAAATGGGCTCTAACCACCAAAGCACATCAGCACATATGCAGTGCTCCAATGCCAGCTGCCCAGTTCAGCAGCATACATAAGCTTGGATTTTGTGATACAACACTTAACCAACGTAGGCATGCAAGGAAACAGTAATAAACCCATAAACTTTGCCTTTGGCCTCTTCAGCATTGATGTTACTTCAGCCAAAAGCAGAGATGATCTTTCTGGTTATGGAAGAAACACAACTCTTAACAAAATCTTGTGCCATGTATGAACAACACAAAATGTTTATGAAATGTAAGGTTCTTCTTTTTCCTATTATTTTAGAACGTGTTCTCCCACTAATGTCTTCCAGAAACATAGAGGACAATCCTGCTGCAGCTTAATAAGGTATTCCTTTGCTCTGTGCTTTGTGTATTTCAATATGCTTTCCCAGATTCCACTGTCAGGAGATGGCAAAACAAAAGTGTAAACAGTCTGAAGTTTAACGACCTAAAACTGTGGCATGAAGTAGAAGTCTTCCCTTCCTCCCCAAACAAGCATTTCAGTTGGCCTCTAAGCAAGTATTTAAACTTCCTTGAAGGCAATATTGCCAAAGTTAAAGTGCCTTTCATTCTATCTTCACACCAGTAGCTATTATAAATGTGAGCATCCTGGAACTTAATAACTGGCAGGCTCCTTTTAACTAAAGAAGCTACTTTGTATACTTCAGTGTGGGGTAAATGAATATTGCTGAAAGAAAGGGAAAGACAGAGCTAGGGAAAATATCCGGCCACTGAAAGCAGAGGAAACCCATCTGAGAGTACCTGTGCCTATCATATCTTTGGTATCAAAATGTCCTTGCTTTCAGCAGGCAGAGAAACCTGATTTTGAGTTGAGCCAACCTGCTCACACGCCCCATCTGTTTCACGACATCTCTCTTTCCTTTCCCCTAGTCACCCAATCTAGAAAGTCCAGGTGAGCTCCAGCTAAGCAGGGACCGCCCCCGGGACATGGACTCTTCTCTGACTGCAGTTTTCCCCTTCTGAAGTAGGTTCAGGATTTTCTTCCCCAAGCATACCCAACAAAAAGAACTTTTTGGAAGCTCTGCAGTCTTTAGAACTGATTAAAAAAAAAAAAATCTAAACCACACCCCCCCAGACAAATATGCATCTACAGATCATCCTTCTATACACTGGTTTGGATTCATTCTAAGTGAACTGAACAAAGTCTTCTTTTGGACACTGGGCTGTGCCTACGCTGGCATTATCAGGCTGGTGGAAGGTGTCCCTGCCCATGGCAGAGGAGTGGTTGGAACCAGATGGTCTTTAAGGTCTCTTCTGACCCAAATCATTCTGTAATTCTACACTGTTTTGCACATCTATTTGTCCCGGCTAGAGAGAGAAGTTGGTAGCACAGAGATATATGTTCCAGCTTCCAGACTTGTTCTGCTAATGCAATGCTAATAGAACATGTCCTGGACAAAGCTCTTTCTTTGGGGAATATGAACAACCCTTCTGCTTAAATATGCTGAAGATCTGAACAAAGAATTATTCCATGTGTAAGCAAAACCTGTTGCTGATTTAAGAATGCTTCTAAAAAATCTGAACGTGGATTAATCTTAGAAAAGAATGTTCAAGAACACCCTTCCTGGGCTGAAAAGGTGATACACTAATACCTATCCAGCAGCATTCTTTATTGATGCTATTGGGTTTCAACAGCTGACTCAAAGCTGTGTGTTTAGCAGCCCTTAAGCATGGAAGTGGCAGCGCCATGCTATTTTAAGAGATTGCAAAGGATGCCCAGAAACACAAAGCTTGTTTCTTAATCTGTGAAGACATAGTTGGGAGCTGGCCCAACTAGATGCAGTGAAATATGAAACAACCATATAAAGGCAAAGAAAGGCTGTTGTAATCACTGGCTGAGGTAAACCTGTATTTGTAAGAAACACATAAACTCAGCAAATGGAAGTTGGCAGCTATGTGTGTACAGCTAGTTTTTCCAAGGAAGGCCAAAGGAAAACTGGAGTGTGTTTATTCTGGCATCAAGATACCTTACCTCAGCTGAAAGCTCAGCTATATTTTTAACTAAGTCTAGAATTATCTCCATTCTATTCAGTATACTATTGTTATTTACAAATATATATACATTGTTAAAACAAATCATAGTTTGTTTTTGAGAACAGTTAATTCTGGTGACGTTACCTGAGTGCTCAGCAAGCACCTCCTGCAGTTCTCCATTGTCTGGTGTCCTTCATTATCCAGCTTTTACTAAAACTCTGCACTGCTCCTACTCTGTCCTATGTGGAAGCTGAAGCCTAGGGAGATTGCACGCTTTACTGTAGGGTCAACAATTCCCAACCTCGTTGCAGCCTCATTTGAGAACATTGACAACATACCACAGTTCTCAGGTAAAGGCTATTGGCTTTCAAAAAAAGAGTGATAATGAAGCAGAGCAGTGTTTACAAAAGTAATGTCACACAGAAGCTATGCACCTCAGGGAATGAGTTGGCTGCACTAAACTCAGAAGCAAGATAATCATATTTACCTTATTACAGAGAGATCTGTGTCTTCCCTCAGTTACAGAGGCTTTAGCTGGAGAAATTACCTGGAAGCTGCAATGAGGGAGACTTTGAGATGAGAACGTTACTGCAGTTCAGTGCCCTCAGGCTCAGGTCAGCTGCTACTACATCTCCTAGATAGCTGGGAGGGCTAGGGGAGCCACCAAGCCACAACCAGAGCCATACTCCAAGTCCAACATATCCCATCTGCTCCCCATGCCTCAGAGGGTTGTGCCAGCTGCTGTCTAATCTAGGTCACACAAAACCCCCTGATACAGAGCCAGATGCTGAGTCCAGATCTCCAGAGACTGATGCCTTCATCATAACCCCTCCTTAATTCCCTATCGAATTACTTGCACTTATTCTCCAAGGTGTATGTAAGCCTGCAAACAGAAAAAGAAGAGCAGGAAAAAAATGTAAAAGAAACTGAAAGTCTGTGATTCCTTAATGGAAAAATCTTACCAAAAAAATAAGGCAGAAAGTAAGATAAGCAGACATTATAAAAGCTGCAGAATTTCGTTAAGAATTATTACTTGTTCTTTCCCTTCAGAGTTGTATCCCTGCCACAGAATGCTGCAGCAAGCCTGAAAAGACCAGTTACAAAGCATTCAATTATCATTTGGTTCTTACCTGAAGAAAGCCAGGGAAATTATTTCTTCCTGCAAATAAGCAATTTCACACTTGAATGAGAGAGGGCTCACCTTGAACAAAGTTCACTATCATAACTGAACAGTTCTCTGGAAGATGTTTTTGCATTTCAGGTGAAGTACTGCAAGATGGAAAAGATTAATACCTTTGAATCTTTAGATATTTGCTCATTAAATACATGTTAAAACTTTTTTTTCTCTTCCAGGACACCTGCATAACTGATAGATCATGTAATATAAATGCACATTGTCATACTAAGCTCCTATAAACATCATTTTTTGCTCATAGCATGAAAAGAGTTAAATTCAGAACTAGATCTGTATCTTTATTCTGCAATTATATAGAGACATTAGTAACCAGTTATCAGTCCCAAAATAACAGTCAATTTAATGGCCTACCAGGCAGGTTTTAAATAAGTAGATGCTTTATCAACTTAACACAGCCACATACAGCATGTGGTTGCTGGAAAGGGTTTTGGCATCTCAGTGGTCCACAACAAACTCCTTTCCCAGAGAAGACAGACACAAAATGTATCAGAGCCTGAATCTAAAGTGCAGTATGTATCAGTTTTGAATTGAAAGCCTATGTTAACTGACTTCTGCTCACAGCATGTACTCTGCCTGGAAGATTTATTTTCATTACCTTCTTATTTGATTTTTATAATGCTAATCCTGAGACAAGCTTGAGAAAGCAGAACACCATTTAGATACCCACCTGGGTTTGTGGAGGTTGCAAAAGGGCTTAGGAAAAGACAATTTACCCTCAGGTACAAAGCTTTTAGATAATGTTTATTAGCAGGTCTGCTATGATGACCAGCATTAGAGAAACAGGACAGACCTCGCCAATGACATCCTTGTGCAGTTGTTGCCAGTAGTTTTTGCTATATCCAAGACCTTATGATTTGCATGAAATGCTGCCTCTTGTCATGAGCTGCTCAAGACACTGTTTTTCAGTGGCAAATTCGCAAATGAGGGATGAACAGGCCCCTATGATGTGCTATGGCTGATGTGGCAGATTAGCCACTTCCATTTGCTGAGTGGTTTTTGCTTGGTTTTGCTTTTTTGTTTGGTTGTTGCTTAGGTTTATTTTTCCCCTCCTGGCATCTGATATTGTGTTCTGAATCCTGTGAGCACTCATGGTCTTACTAAACTGGCAACAATACAGGACTGGAGAATGCACAGGGAAAGATGATGTTTTACATTGCCTGCCATTTTCCTCCTCATTTATCTGTGCTTGTTCAGGAAGAATCCTAAGTCTATAACTCTGGTGAGTGGGCTCAGCCAAAGACACTTTTCATAGAATCACAGAAACAGTCTGGTTGGAAAAGACCCTCAGGATCAACAAGTCCAGCCAATAGCCCTACTCTACAAGGTTCACCCTAAACCATACTCTCAAGCACCACATCCAAATGCTTTTAAACACATCCAGGGCTGGTGACTCAACCACCTTCCTGGGAAGCCTATTCCAATGTCTGACCACGCTTGCTGTGAAAACATTTTTCCTAATGTCCAGTCTAAACCTACCCAGTAGCAGCTTGAGGCCATTCCCTCTTGTTCTATCACTATTTACCTGTAAGAAGAGACCAGCCACAGCCTCTCCACAATGTCCTTTCAGGTATCTGTAGACAGCCATGAGGTCTCTCCTCAGCCTCCTCCTCTTCAAGATAAACAGCCCCAGCTCCTTCAGTCGCTCTTCATAAGATTTATTCTCCAGGCCCTTCACCAGCTCCTTTGCTCTCCTCTGCACCCATTGGAAGCCTCAGAAGTAGCTGCTGTCAGAATCAAGGCCTAATGTGAATCTAAATCCACATAATTAGAAGTTTAAGGTAAGAAAAGCATAAAATCTGTTTTGTCTCACTTCATGCCCTATCTCTTTGTCAGCCACAGTGTTAGTCTTTAAGAGAAGTGTCTGCTATATGCCATGACACTGAGAATATTTGAACTATGCCTCAAGGAAAATCTGAAATAGCATTTTCATTTGCCTGAAGCGTGCCTGGTAATTGCCAAGTCACACTATCACACTGCCTGCAGAGCCCTGATACCGATAGGGCAGGCTGACAGCATCGGCATGAGAGAGTGGTCCTTCAGCTGCAAATCCAGCCCAGTCACAAATAGGCTCTGGATGCTGCCTGGAGCAGCCATGGTGGGACACCTCAGTCCCTTCCCTTCAGGTTGTTGTCAGAAGACTCAGAGAAGCACAGCAGCACTGCCAAGGGAGCATTCCCTGGAATGGGCACCAAAGGTGCAGCCCTCTGTTAGGAAAAATCTCACATTGACAGACCAGACCACCTGTGGGGACAGAGGAGGCAGGCCCTACAAGAGCTATCTTTATATAATAGGTGCCAGAGGTACCAGGGTATTCTGTACTATGAGCAGCCTGGTGTCCCAACATTAAGTGGAATCTTTACTGGGTTTCCAAAACGCATTAGTTGTACTTAAAAGGTGATGCAATTAGATAATGGTCTTAGCTAATGGAAAAGAAAAGCTTTAACATTAATTAAAGAAACTATAATATAAGACAGGGTATGTAACTGTAGATTAAATTCTTTCAAGAGGTTCTAAGCACAGAGTTTTAAGTTTGGGGTTTTGTTCTCCTCCCCCCCCGCCCCGTCTTAGTTGTGAATGTTCTTCTGAGCAAACACTCTTTCACATTAGAATGAGAATTTAATGTGGAGATGAAACCTTGGGGTGGATTCTTGCCCAGCATGAACTCACACCTTTAGGATGGAGGATGGCTCTGCCTGTTTAAGTAGCTGTCTTCTGTTAACACTGGGAATCACAGCTTTTGGTGCTGACAGTATACATGACTTGAGCAAACTCCCCACATGAACTCCATGCCAACCTATCAACAGCATTTCTTGCCTTGGACAGAGCCAAAATTCTTCAATGAGTTTGGAGGAAAACTGGTAAATGCCTAATCTCCTGTTAAAAAAAGAGAGAAAAAGAGCAAGACACAAAGTGATTAATGCACACACACACACACAACTATTTTAGAATCAATAAAACCAAATTAGACTGAATGAGTCTTTTTTTTTTCTTAATTAGAAGTATCTAATCCCTGGGGGTGTTCAAGGCAGGATTGGATGTGGCACTTGGTGCCATGGTCTAGCCTTGAGCTCTGTGGTAAAGGGTTGGACTTGATGATCTATGAGGTCTCTTCCAACCTTGGTGATACTGTGATACTGTGTGATTAAGGCGATGAGCTATACAAGTCCATACTGAGATAGCAATACAAACATGTACCTACAGAAACTGCAAAGTTTACACATTCTGGACAGTGATTTACTTCATTAATTCATCCTGATCATTAAAAAAATGTAACTGTTCAGCAGTAGTCAGTAGTTCTGGAAGACAGTGTTCCTGTGGAAGTTATTGCTTGCAGCTCAGTGGCTGGATCTGTACAGCCTGCAGCGGCTGCATCCTTAAGCTAATTGTGCAGAAGACAGCAATGAGGAGTTCAGGTTGGGAAACGGCCAAATTAACCTCAGGCAGAACCTCATCTGGAGGTAGGGGAATTATATCAAAAAGTGATTAGGCACAACTAAGCCCAAACATAGAACAGAAGCAGCTAATTTATGGTGCTATTAATTCCTACTGCATAAGGCATATGTAAAAAAACTAAATGCATGTTGCATAAATACCCCTGGGAAACAGGCTCACAATTGCTCATTTTCTTTGTTTTCTTTGCTCCTAGCTATAGTCAGAATCACAGTATTCCTGAAACTGATTATGATCACTCCCATCAGACTGTGGAGTTAAAAGAGTTATTTCACTCATCTTGGCAAAAATCAGTTCATTAAAGAATGAGAGGTGCACAGGATTTGGTGCATGGGGAAACCCAACAGGAACACTGTTTGCCTTCTGATACTTGAAAACAAATACCTCCTCAGTTAAAATAGAGTATTTGTGTTTCAAGGGTATTCTAAGAAGTAACTTAATAATAAGGTAGTTTTAGAACTATTTAGAAGCAGTAATATCTTTTAATGTTTCTACTGTGCTCTACACTTTGGCTATAAATGCTCACAAAACATCCAAGCTTGATGGGGGGGTGGGGGAGATATTAGAAGTTAGAGCTTTAGAAATGCCTTTTCATTGTGCAGACTCCAATTCTAAACACTAAGTTATGATTTTCATAAATAAGGAAAGAATGAATGACCAAGTTTTCAGGCTTGGGGAATGTATTTTGTCAACTAGTGAGCATATAAATAGTCACACTAAAGTCTTTGCCAATCAGGCTGTCAAAATGAAATTTCTACAGTCAAAACTTGAGCTCTCTGTTGACAGCATTTTTACAAGTTGACAAATATGGGATTCATCCAAAGCCTCCAGAAATCAGTGAGTGTTTTCATGGAATGGAGTAAGGATGATATGCTTCATAGTGCAAATGACAGAGCATTCTCAATGCCTCTCTGCAAAACTGCTTGAAGCTTCATAATCCAAATGGATTGTTTTCGGCTTAGAAAGCATGTAAAAACCTTCAAAAAGCATCATGGAGAACCCAAATACATTTTTTTCAACACTGTACTCTTCAAAACTGTCTTTATTTATCTGCATAAAAAACCCCAAAGCAACAAAAAACAAAATGACCAAAAAAAAACCCCAAACCAAACCAACAAGAACAACCACCACCACAACAAACAGCTAGAAAGTAGAACAGAGAACCAGAAGTCAGGAAATCTAGGTTAGGTTCAATCCTGTATGTGATTTTGTGCAAAATGCTCTGTTCTTCTGTGATGAAAATGGTTTAAAAATGGCATAGGCATGCTCTCCTCCAGCACTTAAAGGGCAAAGGTTTTCTTACTGAAAAAAACAAGAAGCATATAGCAAACAGAGCAATGAAACTTATTTCTTTAGCTATTGGCAATCCAGAACAGAGTTTTGCAGAAGAAATGGCCTAGAAAGCATTCTTCAATGTCTGTTGGCTTCTGCAAACATCCACTAAAAGAAATACATCTACAAATCTCTCCATATGCTATCAAGATGGAGATTTTAAGATATTTGTTCACACAGAACTACTGTACCTAGTGTGGGGATGCAGGGTGGAATGTTGAGAAGCAGCAGTAAGAACTGGTGGTTAGGTCTCTTGCTCTCACATAAGAAAATGTTTGCTAATAAATCTGTGCCAGAAAATAAAGCCTACATCTGATGGGAAGGACGAGTCCATGAGCCAGAGGTTCCCTGCTTCCTCCACTTAGTGGCTCTTCAGCTCAAAGACTGACTCTACACCAGTCCTCCTTAGTGAAAAGGCAGATTTCTCTGAGAAAAGAATCCTTCCAATGGGTCAAAGGCCAGGCAAGACCTTGTTTGAAGACTTTTAAAGTTATATAAACAAGCTCAATACTGCACAAAGACTATAGTGTTGGTATCACAGTAAACCATGCCATTGTCCAAGTCCAATAATAGAAAAGAAGCTAGTGTTTTGCAATTACCAAACAATTTACCCTGATGCCTTTCACAGTAAGGTGGTATTTTAGTTCCTTGACTTACCACACTTTCCAGAACGCTTTCCCATTCTCAGCCCCTTCAGGTTATACTGGGTCTTGGAAGCAGGATGGAGGGTTTCAGGGATGACTCCTGAGCATGTTTCATATTTTGGTTCAGCAGTCAAACTAAAGCATTTTTGGAAAATAAAGATAGATTGAATCAAGATAAGAGTGCAGTAAAGGGTTCTTTTATTTTCCTGAGGTGTGGAAGCAAGAGGTCTGGTTCACACTGAATCAGAAATTAAACTTTTATTCCACAGGGGGATGTTTAACTAAAGCAACCACAGAAGTTAAAGACTAGAGCTCATACAGCATTCATGACAGTGGGAGAACACAGCTCCCTCTGATCAACTCAAGTGTGCCTACCTTGTGTAAGAGAGGGCCCCCTCTGCCTGCTGCAAACCAGATTGAGGAGTTCACAGGCTACCAGGTTCAAATCCTGCTCCCAGAAGACAGTCAATATTCTGGCCACCTGAGTGTTGGATGGAAAGGCATGACACCTTCCTCCTTTGTAAGCAGATTCTCCTCACAGTGCTCACAAGCTGAAATTAGCCATTAAATTTTATCAGCAAGTTTTGATCAAATAAAATCTCAGATAGGTTCTGAAGGCACAAGGGAGGATTGCTATAGGTTTGAATAACTCTTAAGTATGCAAACCCCTGTAACTATATTTTATAAACCCTTTATCAAATGTAATTTTAAATGTATATTAGGTTATCTGGCTGCAAAAATCAGACACACCTGCTATAAAACTAAGCCATTCATTTTAGTAAGTCATTAGTAAGTGCATGCTTACACTGCTGGCTAAATTTGATACTGAAGGCAGGGAATAGTTACAAACTAGAGCGTTGCCCTAGAGTTACCTTCTGCTTTTTTAATTCCCTGCAGCCAGAGCCATCCTATCTCCTGCTTGTGGGCAGTCTGGGAAACACACCAATAAAAACACTGAAACAAAATAAAAACCCTCTGCCTTCCACCATGCAATAATAAATAAACCTTTTTCCATTATATGCAAGTTGCCAAAGTGCAGTTCAGTATTTTCTGTGTTTTTTTCCATCACAAGTTGTCTATCATAACAAAAATAGTTGAGGGAGGCTTGGAAGGCTGTTAGTTTCACATGATAATATAGACATGCAATGCCCACCATGCACTGTATGTTAAGATAATGTGAGACACATATATTTAGCTGCTTTGAACTGGCAGTATTTAGCAATTGTGATGAAGCTCTGATCTAAACAACACATTTCCACATTCTTTTTGTTACACCACTACTAGGTTTGATAACTCTTCGTTGCCTGGCTGATTTTAACAAGTGATAACAACTCCAAATTGAAGAAGAGGGAAGCATTTAAAGCTGAAGCAAAGGGCTGCAGCCAGCCTCTATGAAGAGGCAGCCAGCTTGCTACATCCCTGGCCAAGTGCTATGAGAACCACTGCCAAGCTCCAGTCCTCTGCAATGGCTCTGCTGCAGCAGCAAGCTGTGTCTGGCTTTGAGTAAACAAGATCTCCCAGGAACATTGGAATCAGGCTTGGTTAAAAGTGGCTCTGTCTAGACAGATTTGAGATTGATATTGTTAACTGTTCAGCTTTCTAAATACTGTCAAATAGGGCAGAATTTCATATGGTCCAAAGCAAATCTTGCCTTTCCCTCCCCCCCCATCTCTTATGTGCTCAATTGCTGGATTTAAATCTGAATTCTGACAGCCAGAACACATGTGAGGTTTGTAACTGGTAGAAATTAGGTGAGCATGGGCTAGGACAAGATCAATAGGGTCAAAAACCCAAAACACTCTCAAGGTCATCCAAAGAACAAGCTAACTGCCAGGAAAAAAAGGAAGAAGACATCAGATTACAGCTCTGAAACTCTTTAGTATTAACCCACAGGGATTTTTCTCCTAGATAGGTTGTTTTCAGTGAGTAGCCTCTGTGTAGCTCCTAAGAAAGCATATCAGCTCCCTATGCTGCATCCTGCTTCGTCCTGCCACCACTGTTGTTTTTAACAAGTCTTTTTTGTTTGCTTGGGTTTTTTTTAAGCCAAAGACAGATTTATAAGTTGCACCCTAGACACACAACAGCTCTTTATAATTTCTTAGCAGCTTTATTTGTGAGTTCTTCATTATTATTAGAATCACTTTGATTTCTGAAAATGTGCTGCATGTAGCTAGTATAAGGACTGTCAAGAGAGCCAGTCAAATAATTCATCTGTGTAGGAAACAACTCAGTTCTAAAATGTCTGTTAAATTCCTCTGTTATCCTGTGTCTTGAGAAAGTACAAAATGAAACCTGAGGTCTAGTAATATATATATATAATTATTTTTTTTAATAGAGAGGGGAAAAAATCCTTCATAAATAGCTTAAGGGATGATTTCCTAATTTAGTGAAATTCAAAGTTAAAGTTTCAATTCCTTTCTTATGCTACAGTTACATATCTGTTTTCTTATGAATGACAATAGCGATCTTGAACATAGTGAAAGTCAACATCACTCTGCAAAATGCACATTGTTGCTATGAGAAGTATAAGAACAAATTAGCCAGGGGTATTGCATGGCAGTACATATATATATATATATATATACACACACACACACGCATATGTATATATATACTGCCATGCAGTACCCCTGGCTAATTTGTATATACACACACACACATACATACAATTACACATATATATATATATATATATATGTTATATATATATATATAAAATTTAGAAATAGTAATAATACAGAAATCCAGAGCTTCCTCCTGGACAAAGAAACTGCCCAGAAGGAGCTCAAAGCCAATCTGTCTCTCCCAGACAGAATCATAGAGTCAGAACAATGAGCAAAGCTCTCCTGTTATCTGGAAATGTTAGCCAGGGTTAGTGGAAGAGATTAGAGGTCTGAAGAGGACCAATGCACTGAGGCAAAGAAGGGACAAATTGTTTATGCTTTGGCTTTTTATCCCTTTTAGCAAACCAGTGAATAATATAGGCTTTATAATTATTTTCTTTTTACAACCAATGATCTAATTTCTCTCATTAGAACATTCCAATTAGCCTCAAACCAGCACAACAGGCAATCAAGAACAGAGCTCAAAACAGAGCCTTTCCACATGACCACTTGAATAAAAATCCACTCCAGATGCATGTCTCACATTTTGGTTATATGCCTACTTTACACACACCCCCTAAAAAAAAGGAATGAGGAATAGAGCACAATCTGAAGTTGTGCTGGGGGAGGTATAGGCTGAATGTTAGGAGGAAGCTCTTCACAGAGAGAGAGATTTGCTATTGGAATGGGCTGCCCAGAGACACAGTGGAGTTGTCATCCCTGGAGATGTTCAAGAGAGGACTGGATGAGGCACTTTGTGCCATGGTCTAGTTGATTGGATAGGGCTGGGTGCTAGGTTGGACTGGATGACCTTGGAAGTCTCTTCCAACCTGGTTGATTCTATGATTCCAGCATAGCTGAGTTGCTGCCTGAGCAGCTTTGTTTGCAGTATGATGTTTGACTCTGAAAATCAAGTACAGTAAAAAAAAGTTTTACTGACTTTTCTAAACTAATTTAAATTGAGATTTTAGTTCTGGATGTGTGAGGAGTTCTCCATGGGCTACTGAACAAATGGAGTTCATTTTTTGAAAGGGGAAATTCATGGCTACAGAATATTTTAGTGTAGGAAAGCTATTTTTAAAAAGCTGTAAAGGTGTGAAGCCCATCACAGTAGAAACTGGGCAAGCATGGGCTAGGAGATGAGCAACAGGATGAAAGCAAAATTGTCCCAGGTAATTAAAACACAGCTGGTTGTAACAGCCCAGGACATTTCAGCCTCTTATCTGGCAACTAACAGAGCAAATGAAAATAAATCATTAACCTGGAATCCTTGTCACAGATTTACAGTAACCTCCAGTAGGAAATGCTACTGGAAAGAGTTTTCAACTTCTAGAATATGCCACTTGAGTTAACAGTTTCATGCATTTCACTGAATATACAGGAATAAGATACTGAATAGGTTCTGAATCCTGAAACAATAACACTCAAGAGAAAGTGCAATAAGGTGTTCATACGCAGCAGGAACAAGTGTGTGGTGTTACTTTAAAAGCTTCAGCTTGAATGAGTACCAAGTGGTTTCAATGCTTGGCAAAGCTTTTCTTACACTGTAAACACTGCCACAAAAGTCAGAATTCTGAAGGAAAAGTGATGCAGAACAATTTAGTGATTTCAGTACAATCAGACAAAGCAGTAAATACTGTGCAGTGGTGCGCATGGGAATGTATTACAGTTTACTCAAGTTTTAACTTTATCTAACATAGTGATCAAAGTAAGGAAAAATTATTCCAGTTTTTAAACTCTCCAAGATTTTAATCAACAGAAAAATTGACCTTTGCCAGCTAGGGAGGTAAAATTGTATTTCTGCAACTCAAAAGCAATTCTGCAGAGCTCCTGCATAAGAACAATCTTTTCTTCCAGTACTAACCAGCTCTTTCCTGCGTTCATCTCTGTCCTGTGTAAGCCACATTTACCTGCCAGTCTGTTAATTTTTCTAACACTGAAGTGAGATGTTTAAGAATTAATGCATTTAGTATTTCAGAACATGTCTTGTTAGGGATTTTCAAAAAATCTGAGCAGGATCCTCCTCCATCTTGGAATTCAGAAGGATTTGGGCAAAGATCCATTTGTAAAGTCAATGAGCAAGGTGGCAAAATCAAATGCTTCCTCTCTTTACTGGGACACATGTTGCTAGCTCATCTATGCCATTCTTTCCTACTAACCAAGGCCAATTATTAACCCCCAAGCAGTGTACATACTGCCACCACAACCCTTGAAAATAAGATGTGCGAGGTTACATATATCACTTTAAGACAACCAAACCCAAGCCCCAGATGCCTGACTTTAAGCTACACTGCTTTCAAAAAGTCTCTGCTTTGGCTACTTTATATCCATCCGGATTGATTTTACAGGAGACAAAAGGCAGTTCTTGCCCTCCACAGTACTGCTACTGACATGAAAAGAATACCAAAGCAAATGAGTGTTCAAGCCCCCTGCTGGAGTGAAGAGATTGAGCAATCGAGTAAACTCACTCATTGACAGAATTGGAACAACTTACATCTAGTTACAAATAGTTCTGTTCTGATAACGGGTACAGAGACCAGCAGAGGCTGGATTGGTATGATCCATGTGGGAGTAGACAGAGAGACTAGTGTAAGGAAAGACTCTGGAAATAGATGCATTTCTCCTGGTTAACATGAAAGCATGCTATAGAGCTGAATAGAACAGAATACAATCAAACAGGTTGGAAGAGACCTCCAAGATCATCCAGTCCAACCTAGCACTCAGCCCTATCCAGTCAACTAGATCTTGGCACCAAGTGCTTCATCCAGGCTTTTCTTGAACACTTCCAGGGATGGTGCCTCCACCACCTCCCTGGGCAGCCCATTCCAATGGGAAATCACTCTCACTGGCAAGAACTCCCTCCTAACATCCAGCCTATACTTCCTCTGGCACATCTTGAGACTGTATCCCCTTTGTTCTATTGGTGGTTGCCTGGTAGAAGAGGCCACCTCCCCACTTGGCTACAAGCTCCCTTCAGGTGGTTGTAGACAGCAATGAGGTCACCCCTGAGCCTCCTCTTATCTAGGCTAAATAACCCCAGCTCCCTCAGCCTCTCCTCATATGTGTTGCTGAAGCAACACATAAACAAGAAGCCCATAAAATTAAACCTGACCATCTTAAATCTACATAATCCAAGACAGATCCTATGGGGATAACATAATAGAAGACTATTCATCGATTATTGCAAATATAAAATCATGAAAATTGACACCAAAAAGAAAAATGGTAAACGAAGCCTTGCTGTGGTAGAACATAAACCTCCTGAAACATGCAACAAAATCACTTAGGTACGCATTCTATTTTGACACACACAGGTATTAACACCAGTACCGCAGAGGAGTCCAGGACTGAACTTAGGCTCTGCCCAACTTACACAACCTTCTCTCATCCCTTCCAGAGTTTAATGACAGTATCACAGTATCACAGTATCACCAAGGCTGGAAGAGACCTCACAGATCATCAAGTCCAACCCTTAACCACAGTGCCCAAGGCTAGACCATGGCACCAAGTGCCACATCCAACCTTGCCTTGAACTGCCCCAGGGACGACGACTCCACCACCTCCCCGGGCAGCCCATTCCAGTGTCCAATGACTCTCTCAGTGAAGAACTTTCTCCTCACCTCGAGCCGAAATTTCCCCTGGCGCAGCCTGAGGCTGTGTCCTCTCGTTCTGGAGCTGGCCACCTGAGAGAAGAGAGCAACCTCCCCCTGGCCACAACCACCCTTCAGGTAGTTGTAGACAGCAATAAGGTCACCCCTGAGCCTCCTCTTCTCCAGGCTAAACAACCCCAGCTCCCTCAGCCTCTCCTCATAGGGCTTATAAAAAATAATGACCCTTCCGCATGACCAACCAGATCCCCATGGACAAGACCCCTTTGTCTTCCTTGACCAAGTTTTTTTTGAATCAAACATCTATTCTGCAGTTAGGAATGCAACTGTAATAAACTTGGCCATACCTGTTGCCCTGTTTATATTTTGCAGAAGGACATAGGGGGATTTAAGGACCTTAATGATAATTAAATTAACAATTTGAAAGGTGCAGATCTGAGGGCCCATTTTTTGCTTGTTAGTCTAAACAACAAACACATTTGACTGAATTAGAACATTTCTAAGACAAGTGAAACAGCTGTGGCAGTCCAAGCTGATCCATTATTATTTTCCTAGACACTATGAATCTTTTAAAAAGCAAAACATTTCAACAATACTTACAGCACAGATCCTGGAGACCTGTCATTATGGAATGGAAAATTACTTGACCCAAAAAAGAAGTTTTCTTTGAAGACAACTAGGTGACAGCAAACTACATGCTCTTACAGCCTGCCAGTTCAGGACATAAAAATAGAGGCTTTCAGGGAACTTCAGGATATTTTTTTTTTCCCAGGGAAGGACTTTGAAAGAACATTTAATACCACAGTTGTGAAAAATAACAACAGACACATCATTTACAGTTGGAGGAAGTGAGACAACACCACCACCAGCTAGCACTACAGAGAACAAATCTCACCACTCTTAGCCAAAAAGTCAGGAGGAAATGCTGCATTTCAATTTCTAGGCCCAGCAATAGCCATCTGATCCTCAGTTGGAACAGGACAAAGCAAGCTAGTTTTCCAATATCTTCCTAAATATCAGTCTTGAAGCTATTGATTATTGCTTACCTCTGAACAGGCAATCTCCTCTCTTTAAGACCTTGACAGAGTTTCTCATTGATCCCAGTAACACACTAGGAATGCTTCAGAGAAAGGAAAGATGTTTTTAAAACCCAGCACTAGACAGAAGCAACTGCTTCTCCCTCCACCATAACCACCTGTTTGAAGCCAATTTATATTTGCTGATTTTACTAATCAGAAATTATTTGTGACACACATTAAAATGACATAACTTTCTTCTTCGTTATTTGTACTTCAAGTATCTACTGTTAAGAAGAAACTCTGACACCCAATTAAGTGGTTTCAATCCTCACCTTTGCTGCCACCTGTAGGTAACATGGGTGGCAGAAAGGAGAAAAGGAGCAACTTCGAATGTGGTCAGGTGTCAGTCCTGTGTCCATGTTCTTGTTACTTGCACCTCCTCATTTTAAGATTAAAATCAGTGAGGAAAAGACAAAACATACAACAGCTTGGCTTTGCCTCTCCTTGTACCTCAAAACAAGCTTGCAACTGAGGGGAAAAAGAAGTAAGGAAAATTGAGAATCCATGCTATTTTACAGCATCATTACACCATGGTATGCGCTGGAGCATCCATGATTTTGACTATAAATGCAGATTATAACTGTGGGTGTATGTCTGGTAGTTGAAACTCAGTTTCTTTTCAGTGAGCCATGCAATTTTTTAGCAAAACTGTTAAAGATTTTTTTTTTTTCAAAATAAAAAGAAGAAAAAAACCCCACATAGTTTGATCAGATTTTACAATCCATTATGATCAGCTTTGGAAATCTGAAATTAAACAAGTGAGGCAAGAAATTGAAATACTTGATTTAATGACTGCACAATTTGAATACATAAAAATAGATACTTGGTAATGAACAAGTTCATACAAACCAGATTTCTTTCGTATGGTACAAAACAATGATGAATATAAAAAAAGATCTGTTGAGTTACAGGGCAAGACAAAAAGAACAGCAAAACATCATCGAGGAAAAGTTTGTAAATGATCTGATGCTTATTTAATAAATACAGTACAACGCTTTCATTTAACAAATACAAAATTTACTGTTTAATTTATCAACATCAGGAAATATATAAAATGTCATTAAATGACACTCTTATTTAAAAACTAATGCAAATACAATAGCCTTCTTAGAATTCTGAGGTAATATTACACAGTAAATCAAAAAAAGCCTCAATAAATAAAACTAAACCAAAGGCAAAGTGCAATTCAGTGAAAATAAGATAACATTTTTATTTTAACAATAACAGATAAATAGTTATTAAAAGTGGACTTAAGCCATTAAAAAAATACTCTGGCTAATTTGCCAGGTTTTCAGGTAAACTGTAGAGCTATTTATTCACAAGCCAACCTTCTATGGATTCTACAGGGAGTGAAAAGGGGGAGGTGTTTGTTTCCAGATTTCTTACCTACATCCACATTCAGCTGTTAGAAATGCGACATTAGTTGAAACTTTTGAAGCTATCTCATTAATTCAGTGCAAAGTTGCATTTATTTCTCAACATCTGAAACCTTGTAAATTAAAACTTAATTTAAAATAATCTCCATTTGGGAGACAATGTAAAATGCACAAGTTTGAAGTGCTGCTTTTAACACTCTCCATGCTAACCAGGCTGAAGTCAATGGCAATTTCATCACTGGTTTTGAGGAGAGCACTACGAGTATAGTGCCCAATCTTTTAAATCATCCCACTATTTATCTGCCTTGAATAAAGCAGCAAACCCACCACTACCTTCTCTTGGAAATGGAATAAAACTTACACAGAACTATTTAAGAAGTCCAGAATGTCCCTGGAGAATTGATGAGGCCCTGGGCAGCCCGATCTAGTTGGAGGTGTCCCTGTTCACTGCAGGGAGCTTGAATGAGATGACCTTTTTGAGGGTCTCTTCCAACCTGATGCTATCTGTGATTCCACAACAGCTTTGAAACAATGGATGAGACAGATTATTTTGCTCATCGTGTGTAAATCTGTTGGTATATGCAAATAGTATGGAGAGGGAAAATAAGAATATTTTACTCTTATTGATGAGAAGTAATTGAGTACAGACACTATGAGATACTGAAGCATCCACGCCCCAGCAGAACTCAATGGGAAAAGCTGACGAATTAGATGTCAAAGTGTTTTGAACAATCTGGGCTTCATTCATCTGAAAGAAAGGTCTACAGAACACGCAGCAGCTATTAAAAACCCCAACATAGTTATAAATTCTTTACAATTAATGAATAAAACTCAGACTTATAATTAAGACTGCATTTTTGATGCAGTTTATTTTCCAGCTCCTAATTTACTAACTCAGAGCCGGCATACCAGAATTCTTTTCACATACTTTGTGCAGCAAAACCCACAAAGCATTGTCTTTAAATGCTGGCCTTCAAGTTAATGAAAGCTTCAGCATTCTACTGAAATGCTATTCTATACACTTTTGTCACCAACTTCAACAAGTAGTGGGAAATTTGGCCACAAAATGCAACAAAGCTGCTGCCATTTTTTTCAGCATGATACGTTATCCCAGTTTTCCCTGTGTTGAGGATTTAATTATTTTTAGTGAAATATTTCACTCTGTGTGGATTCAAATACCTAGTTTTGTTTACTACAATCTGCAGTAAACCTTATTATTTTGCTGTCAAAAGAATTAACTTACAATTTGTTTAAAACATGTATCGTGATCTAGAATCTCCTCAGGCTGAAAAAAAAAAGACCCTTTAAACATTCTTGTTTAAAAGCTGAATATAGAACATTTAAAACTTCTTATTCATAAAAAATATTCTTTCTAGCAATAAATGGCACTATCAAAACCTTATTTCTTCACAGGCAGTTATTTACATGCTGCTTAGACAGCCTGTTTCATTGAGAAAGAAAACCAGAATACTAAAACTGCATACATTTTATAAAGACTAAAATGTCTATTTACTCTTGTGAAAATATGGCTACATGCTGTAATGTTGCTTTGATAGGGGTTTTCTTGTGGTCTGTGGTGGTTTTTTTCCTCCATTTGTTCTCTTTTTTGTTTTCTTTTTTCTTCTTCCATTATTCAGGTTAATCAAAAACTTTCTACCACTGGGATTGGCTAATAAATAAATATTCTCTATACTATCTCCCAGTGGAATACCTGCGATGTAAAAAGAAACGTTATTACAGTGCTATTAAGAAAAACTATAACTTAGAAATTGTCATAGTTGTGTTTCCCTCATCAAATAGACTATAGCTTTGTGTATGAAGAAAGTAACTTTATGTGACACAGCAAGCAGGAAATGTATTGCCACCCAAGGGAAAAAAAGTCACTTCCTATTAAAAAAGAACAAAACAGAAAACCTAAGTTGGGTAAGACTGGCAGATTATTGAGAGATGTAACAACAAAAAGCTTAAAGGCACAATTAGAAGAGTGAATGCTACATAAAAATGCTGGTTTTGAAGCATTTAATTTTATTCTAGACCAAACCCCTCTGCATTTGAAATTCCAATGATCAATTTTTGCTTCAGTTCCTTCTTGCTCTTGTAAGGAGGGAGACAAAGCTGATTGAAGCAGGTATGAGCCACAGGTAACCTAAAATGATTAAAAAAGGCAATAAAACACATTAATAATAATACAATAGAACCATAGACTGATAGGTGTTGGAAGAGACCTCCGCAGATGGAGTCCAGCCCCTCTGCAAAGCACGTCCACTTAAAGGGCAGGTCACATAGGAACACGTCCAGGGTACACTCCATCTCTTCGTCTAGGTAGTTGATGAATATGTTGGTCAAGACTGGACATAGCACTGACCCCTGGGGAACACCACTAGCTACAGGTCTCCAACTGGACTCTGTGCCATTGATCACAACCCTCTGGGCTTTGATGCTTAGCCAGTTCTCAATCCATCTTACCATCCGCTCCTCTAAGCAGAACACTGTCAACTGCCTATATGTCTGCAGTTAAATATTATATAAATAAACTCTGTACAAGGAACATTTATCCTAATATTGTTGGTTCAAGTTCTGTTGAACCCAAGACACCACTGTCACATGCATCTCAGGTCAATTTGTTTTGGAACTTGCATGGAACTCCCTCCCCATTTATTTTGTTAAGTTGTAAACATCTCCTTTCAGGTTTTGCAGACTCCAGGTACAAAGGACTTCAGAATCAGTTTTTCTCCAAGTACAAAATCTGGGTACAATACAAAGCCCCAATATGAAGAAGGAATGTGGGCACTGCTGAAGATTTAGAAACATCTAGATGAACTGGCTACTATAAGGATACAGAACTCAAAGTTCAGCCTGGCAAAATGCATCCTTACAAGCATACTCAAGCCCTGGCAAGACAATAGTTTGGGAAGACAGATTTTGGTCTTAGCCAAACTGACATTTTCAGTTGCAAGCTTATTTTGAGAGCTGAGTTTGAGTATATATTGCAGATATCTCTTAGGATTGCCTGACTGAAACACTGGAACTCTGCTCCTTACTGGAATGGATTGGTTTGATGGGAACTGCTCTACAGTAGCAGAAGCATTTGATCTGCTACCTGTATGAGATGTCATTAACATCCTGCCTCATAGCCACAGACAATAAGCTACAGGACTTTCTTGGCCTTTATATTCTCGAGTAACACATGGGACAGAACTGAGGTTTCAGACTTGACTTTGAGAGAGAGAGGAGAAAGACAAGCTCAACCTCACACTGAGCAAGCAAAGATCTGTTAATCAGACTGGAGTCATGCGCTTTGGCATATGAAAAGTTAAGACAGATTCAACACATTTACGATAATTCATGGTGATTCACAGCACATTTTCATTAGCTCAGCTGTCACGTTAGGAACAATGAAATAAATGATCTATTTGAATTGAAAACATGTCAGGAATCTTTATAAATAAATGTTTACATTTGAGTCCAAGAATTCTAGACCGGTGAAGGAATTTGGTATTAGATGGCTACCTGCAAAGTTAATGCAATCATAGTATTTTGATGACAAACTAGAAGAGTCCATGCAGTTTCCTTCTTATATATTAGACTGGGCTTATTTAAAAAGATCTTCAAGATCAACAAAAGCTCTCAGGAAATAATTTAAGAAGGAAATGCTAAAAACCTAGAGAACTACTTACCAATTAGTAGATGTTTCACTCTTTGAAATCTTGAAATTCAAATCAGCCATTCCTCCCACAGGTACTCTATCACTTCCTGTAGCAAAATGTAGCAGCTTCTTTTGAAGATCAAGAGAAAATCCAAGTACTACATCCCAAAAGTATCTATGGTGAGGGCAGAAGGAAAGAGATTAATTTAAAAATGGTGTAAGGTACAAATTATGACAGGACAACATGAGGATAGCGATGCAGCCATAGATACTGCATGATGAATGCCACTTACCAGGAATTTAATTAACTTCACATTCAAGACATCAGTTGTATCCTAACATCCAAGGTTAAATTAATTTCCAAGGACTTCAGTACAGTGTACTACAAATTTTGGAATGATGCCTTGTCAAATGATGCCCAAATTTACTTTTCTATAAAAATATACACACCTTCTACTCATTAATATGAATGTCCTTATATTAAAACAGAATTGAAACAGAAAACCAACCAACCAACAAACCAAAACCAAACCATGTTTAGAAGACTGGATAATAAAGATCCAGGTTTCACTATGCACAATTACAAGCTACACTCTTTCAACGTGATCACCACTTTTAAAAGGAATTCAGGAATACATTATGCCATTAAGGATCCACCTCTTCCTACCTGTAGATGATTTAATAGTGTCTTTGTTGTAACTGGAAATAGAGTTCTAAAACTTCAGTCATTCTCAGGTAATCTTGAAGGTACAATTCCTGAGAGTCTACCATTCTATGATGTTTTAAAACCTCAGTAACTAGAAGGGGAAAAAAAATTAACCTACCGTATAGTAAGATCACTTTTTTGGTAGCCCTCATATTGGGTACTTCGCTGTAAAGCTGACATATCCAGCTCAGGACTGCCACAGACAAGAATTTCAACCTCTTCTGGACGAAGCAGCTGCCAGAAATTAAGGATAAAATACTCAATTACTGGATATCACATTTGATCATATTTCATTTGTTTCTCACTTCTTTTTCATTTTCACACTACTCTACTGACTTGCTTGACATCTGATTAGATGACAAATGGAAGGAAGACATTTAAGTTTGAATTCTTAATTTTGGTTACAACTTCCATTTCATCATTTACACTGAAAAGCCTGATGTAGGTCGATGAGCAGCAGTTCATGAGAGAACTTGAAGGTTAGTTGTACACACTTCTATGTGTAACAAATACCCATAGCAATAAACTCAATAACAAGCTAAATGTACACCTGCAGAATCCACTTATTTACTGTAACGTTGTTAAACTCTGTTAAAGTACGTCATGGTATTTTAATGAATTTTGATTCTCCTTCCAGAACCTTCCCTGCAGTTAGGCACATCTCACTTTGCTGCAAGTGTGTCATACTTGGCTAATCTCACAGGAAGGAAGCAAATTGTAATTGCCTCTTATTTCTCTTCTTGCAGCACAGGAAATGATGCAAACGACAAAATGGCATTCTAATAGCCTAACAGGAACGAATAAGGAAGAATGTTTAATCTCAGCCTCACAGAGTGCTCCTCCTGCAAAAATGAATAGGTGTTTTCACAGGAGTCACTCACAGGAGAACCCTTGTAATCATTCACACGAGAGCCCATTAAGTTCCTGTGAATGCATCCTAATAAATCTGTGCTGTGGAGTTTTATTTGTCTGTTTTTGATGCAACACTAGAGAGACCAGTGGATTACCTGCTTAATATCTTCTGCTTATGCTGGGTTAATCAACTACCTTGTTTACTATAGATACATCATTGCCACATATTTGAAACAGAAATGAAGAATTCTGTTTGACTTTATTCTTACCAGTAATGCATATGAAGCACAAACACTATGAAATCCGTAATAGAAAGCTGCAAATTGTTTGTAGATTGATTTGTTGAGAAGAAAATCGACATAGAGCTGAACATACTCTAAAAGAAAATAACATTGTGTTATGTCATAATAATTTTAAATCATAATTTGTCTCAAATGGTATCAGATTGAGAAAAAAATTGATTTAATTTTAGATAGTATTAAATTGGTAGGCACATCAGAAAGGAATACAGAATTTTCATGCTTTGTTAAAGAAAGCCTAGGCTTATAAGAAGCAAAATGAGGACAAATTAAATCTACCTTTCCTATTCTGATTTGTGACTGGAATTTTATCTCCATTTGGCTTTAAGTTGTATGATTTTATAACACCAAATTCTTCCTGAAAAACCTGGAGAAAAAGGAGGAGTCAAGCTCAGTACTGGAAAATACATTCATATACTCACAAAAGTCTGCACTTGTTATTTCTTGTAATTGCCCTCTCTTCTTTAGCACATGCTGTAATTGTGAGGGTTGTGGGGTTTAAAATAAGTTAAACATTACAGCTTTTGACAAATTGCTCAAGAATTCAGTATTCAAAGTAAAATAAATGACATCTTTACACAGTGGCATACATGAAACAGATTTGCAGCCTCTGGAGCCACAGAGCTTTTCATATAAGAGAAGAATATAGAACCATCAAATATAGTTAAGAAGTTGGGTTTTTTTTCATTGTAGCTCATATAGGAACACAAAAGTATCTGCTTTACAGAAGTTTTCATATGTTCTGCTAATAAAGCAATTCAAAGTTGAGTTAAAAAAGGCCGATACTAATCCAATACACATTCATAAACCAACAGGTGCTCTAGAACAATGAATAAAAGGAATTGTTTTGCAGCAAGATTAATTTCACAAACCAGGTCCCTGATTGCAAGGCCCTGATGTGAGAGCTGAAAAATCACTAGCAGCTGGCCATGCGACTCCAGCACTCAGATCCACAGTATAAAATCCCATAGCCAAGTCAGACTGCTACCCATGATTAGAGAGTTCTTGAAGAAACCTTTTATGTCCATGCACTTTATATTCCAAACAATCAGCAACTGCACAGTAGTAGGCCATTCTCTTGCCAAAACACTGGTAAGATTTGCTGTACATGCATGACAATCATTTACAATTGTGTATTTAAGTGACCTGAAAAGTTGAATAAAAATCCTCTTCAACATTGCCTTCATAGGACAGAAGTTCACTTAGTCCATGGGCCAGTTCCTACAACACGAGTAAAAACATTTTAGTAAAGCTACAAAACTAAGTGATGCACTTTGTAAAGAGGTACCAGAACACCACTTTACACAGAAAGTAGCTTGGAAAAAAGTTACATGTTCAAAATGTGTGCACAAATTAAAACTCACTGTGCATGTGTTTGAATGTATTTCCTTTTATTTCAGTATAAACTGGTGGGGTTTTTTTTAAATGTTTACTAAGCAAAATGAGTTTGCTCATAACAGATTTTAGCACTCTAACTTCAGGTAGATCAATAAAAAAATCTACTGTGCTGGAAAACATGGAGAATTTCTGTTTTCAACAGAGTAAGATTTTAGCAGTGTGCTGAAAATAATGCTGTTTCAAAATACTTTACAATTTCAACACTATAAAACAAGTTTTATATCAGCAGCTTAGCCTCTTAAAAATGTAATACTTACAGGCATAATCTGAAACAGGTCATCTAATGTGACATCACAGATGCCTACAAGTGTGTTATGATCACATGGAACAATGGGAGGACTCAGTAATTTCTTGTAACAGCAAGGTGGGAAACGAATATCCAAGGTGATGCTATTATATACAGCAAGTCCCATAAGCTACATATGTCAAATGTTAAGGGTAAATCACATATATCCTCATTATAGTTAATATTTTAAGTAACTTGGAAAAGATATTTTCTCAGTATAATATATGCTAAATGAACAGAAGGAATGGAAATTACATATTTTTTTTACTCACAATTTTAAATGCAATTTCGAATTACAAATAAGTACAAGTTAAAATCATAGAATCATAGAATCAACCAGGTTGGAAGAGACCTCCAAGATCATCCAGGCCAACCTAGCACCCAGCCCTAACCAATCAACTAGACCATGGCACTAAGTGCCTCATCCAGTCTTTTCTTGAAGACCCCCAGGGACGGTGCCTCCACCACCTCCCTGGGCAGCCCATTCCAATGGGAAATCACTCTCTCTGGGAAGAACTTCTTCCTAATATCCAGCCTATACCTACTCTGGCTCAACTTGAGACTGTGTCCCCTTGTTCTATTGCTGGTTGCCTGGCAGAAGAGGCCACCCCCCACCTGGCTACAATGCCCCTTCAGGTAGTTGTAGACAGTAATAAGATCACCCCTGAGCCTCCTCTTCTCCAGGCTAAACAGGCCCAGCTCCCTCAACCTCTCCTCATAGGATTTGTGCTCCAGGCCCCTCACCAGCTTTGTTGCATTGACAGGACACCTGAGAATCTTCATCATTCACGTATTTCTAGAATAAATTGTTCCAGAGCATTGTTATGGAAAAAAAAGTTTTTAAAGGGAACTATAGATACATTTTTAAATAAAAAAAAATCTAGACAGCTATCAATTTTTCTTTACATGAATCAAAAAGTACAAAGAAAAATGTGCAAGGACACTACAGCTTATTAGCTAGCACATTTAAACTTATCTCAGGAAACAGATCTGTAATTATGCCAAAAATTGGAAGAACAGAGTTGATTATTCAGCTTCTCCAGTTTAGTTGGAAGAGACCTGCAACAATCACCTGGTCCAGCTGTGGTCAGTAAAATGGGGGCATCGTGAACTCATCTGAGTGGAGTTATAAGCACACATTAGGAATGAACAGTTGTTTGAGGACTTTATAAAGGAGCAGAAGCAAAAACCTAGGCAATACAGTTATCTCAAAATAGCATGTGGCTTCCATTCAGCAAAAATAAAGAAAATTTAAAAAGCCACACTGATAAACAGAGACTTAAATGAAATATTAATACATGCAGGCTTATTTCTGTCCATTGAAACTCAATGGTTTAGTACATAAAAAGTACAATTTATAAGCAAAAAAGCTTATAAATAAGCCTGTTTAGTCTCAATTCCAGTATTTTCTGACTGTGAAATGTACCATGTGCCCACACTTCACCATTTTCTTCCCATTTTTAGTTCACTTGATTGAATGACACTCTTTTTATAGCTCTGAAAGTGAGCACCCCGGGCTGAGGCTCCCCCAGCAGCTGCACGCACACCGCCTCACCTCCTGCCCCACCAACTCACCCCGCCGCGGCCCCCGCAGCGCCGCCTAGC
This sequence comes from Pogoniulus pusillus, assembly GCF_015220805.1. Classification (NCBI taxonomy): domain Eukaryota; kingdom Metazoa; phylum Chordata; class Aves; order Piciformes; family Lybiidae; genus Pogoniulus; species Pogoniulus pusillus. Next base: position 18,214,576 of record NC_087269.1, read on the forward strand.
GGACACAAAAGGATACGGCTCCGACCAACCGGAATTCAGAGTAGTTATCACATTTGAAGCTGCTGAACCAGTGGCAGTGCGAGTCCTTGTGGTAGGTGAACATGCCTACAGAATAGGAACGGCGGCCTTTACAAAGCCTGAGCTTCAATAACAAGTCATACACTCCCTCTCCCTCTTTCTCACAGACACCCTTAAGAGTATTCCTAGGAGTGACTGCATCTCCGTACTTGTTCTCAGCCCACAGCAAGAGCCTGGGAGAGAACCACCAATGGCAGCACAAACCCAAGGTGGGCCCAAGCCCACAGTGAGTGTACAACCAAAGCTCTGAGCAATGCCAAAGATGTCTTGTGTCCAGTAGCTCACCACATCTGTTTCAAGATGAATTTGGAGAAATACTTTTAAATGAAAAAAAAAATCAAAACTCCTTCAGATTAGATTAAAAAAATCAGCTGATATCCCAAACACTTCTAGTTCATACAAAAATGTGAAGTTAAAGCTCTGCTTTTCCTCTTACTGTCTTGAGCAATCTAACTTTATCTTTTGAACTTTCAAAAATGTGCTCATCACAAAAGATTTAGCCAGTGCTTTTACCAGAAGCATCACAATAGTTGTGTGTAAAGCAGAGAAGGTTGACATACTGAAAGATGGCAGTGAGGTTGGAACAAAAGTTTCAAATCCACTTATTAACTATCTGCACAGAGATAAAGAAAACACTGTAACACACACAGGAATTCAGACAACTGAGTTAGACTGGGATCTTTTTAATGTCAGGTACTAAATCTGCACGATCAGCTAACCCTGAAAGGGTAATAACCATAATATTTTCTTCTGTTTCTCCCTTTCAAGCTTGTGACATACATTATTTGCAACCTAAACAAAGACACAAAGAATAGTCCCTTTCCAAGGGAATAGAACATTTCTGAACTCCTCCCACACTTAGCTGGTAGTCATATCAATGTAAAATTTTACGCTTTAAAATGGGAAATCATGCCAGAGGTAGGGAAAAGAAAAACCTACTCTCAAATGTTTCCAAACTCATCAGTTACCAAGCTGTGCTGACAACACAATTTTACTAACAGAACAGAGAACACTTTCTCCAAGATAAGTTGTTTCCTATTAAACTTGTTATCACCAGATGTCATCTTTCCACAGAGACTCTTTTTAAGACAAAAAGGGCTATGGGCAAATAATGATCTCAGCTTATTTGAGGACATAAATATGACATAAAACTCTGCACCCTATTTAGAAGGACCCTGATAAACAACAGAGGATCATACATTTAATGGACATAACACTTGTAAGCAAAGACAGACAAGCTCTTGCATTCTGCTAATGACTATCAGCTGCATGTTAAAGCCCCTAGAAACCAATGTTTTTAATTAAATGGCCAGCCCAGGAACACCTTAACCCATTATAACATCAGTAACACATCTGTGGGCAATTGAGGAAAGATGACTCATTTGAGAAACACTAGAGTACAGAAAAAACCTCACCCAGACTCATCTACAGCAATAGAAAAAAAAAGTAGATTGAGCTGCTTGTTTACAAATAGTCAATCATGCCTTCCAACCTCCTATTTACAGAAAAAAAAGGGCAACAACAGTAAAAGCCAAAAATCCACAAAAACAACAACCAAAGACTCAACAACAGCAAAAACCCAAACACCAAATGAAACAAACAAACAAACAAAAAACCCCACAGCAGAAGCAGGCTATTTCATTCAGTCTCACATCTGCCTGACTCTGCACCTAACTGAAGGACTTTTCTCTCCTGAAAGCATCTCAGATCACTCTGAGAATATTTGGCACCCAAATAACCCTAGCATAATATATGATGAAAAGGATTCAGGTAAGTACTAACCTCTACCTATACTAATCACAGAAGTGGTGCTAGAACTTGCAGACGCTATCAGTGCATAATAACAGTGTCATAGAATCATAGAATCAACCAGGTTGGAAGAGACCTCCAAGATCATCCAGTCCAACCTATCCCCCAGCTCCATCCAGTCAACTAAATAAATTAGGTCTCATTCATTTTTCAGGAGAGATGTCTCAACACATTAGCTATAGGCAATCATTGTAGGTTGATGAAAGTGTCACCTTTATTTTTATTCACAGACAATTCCTGTACTCTATGACTTCCCCCAAGTTTGTGTGTATATACATTGAATTACAGCATACTGGTGCTAGATTTACAGCATTAGATATCTATGTATTTCTTTGGAAAACAGTCTAACTGAATCTACTCACAAAACCCAGGAAAACTACCCAAAGCTAGCAATATGAGGTTAGCTGAGAAATGGAAACTACCCTTTCAAGGGCCTGATTCCATCTTAGTTACAAAAGATGTAAATTATCCTTGTCCTGCTCCGTAAAAGAGTTGGCCTTCTCCCATCTGCTCAGAGATATGTCAAGATCCTGTCTCTGGATAGAAATGAAAACGCTGTAACAATACCCACATATCAAAGACTTGAATGTCTTTTCTTCGTATCCAATATGCTCAGTAACACAGTGATGCTAACAAGCCATTGTGCTAGTTTGAAGCTAGCTAGAATGCTTTGGTGAGAAGGACTAGATCATAGGCTGTGAAATTAAACCAAGAGTGACATCTACTTCCCTCATAGGCTTGCTGAGATGTATAAAAATATAAGTCAAAACATAGATAAGACACTTGGCATCACTCTCGCTGGGGCTGATGGCTGAGCCACATCTTATTCTCTAACCTCACCCTCCATTTTTGGGACTAATCCACTTTGCTTCCTAACCCCCTGGCCGAACCTCCATTCTTCCTTGGGACTGGGATAAGGTTGAGAGGGGCAGGGGGAACGTGAAGGGGAGGTGGAGAGCCCCTCCTGGGGATCTCAGGTTTCTGGGAGGGAAGTTGTGTTTCTGTATTACATTTTATTTTGTATATTTCTGTACATACTGTAAATATCTGTTTGTATATTGTGCCAGCTGTAAATAATAAGCTTCATTCATATTCCCAGAGCCATCTGAGTCTAGTCTGGGTGATTTCTGAAGGGGGGGGGGGGGGGGGGGGGGGGGGCAGGAAACACCCAAACCATCACAGCCATAAACATTGAGCTTTCATTTTCTGAAAGGCTTAGCATGACTAACATCTTAAAAAGCTGATTCCCAACTTTTTTTTCCTAAACTTTTCCATTGATCAGATATTTGTTCACCCTGTAATTTTGCCATACCACTCAAGCAAAAACTGTTTTTCAGCAAATGCTTGAAACGCCTTGTCAAAAGCCAGGATCTTCAAAGCTGTCCTACTCTTCCACTATAATCTTGGCATCTATATACAAGTCCAACTTGTCCGCTTTTGTTTTTACATCAATTATTATCTGGTCTGCCTAATACTGGATCACTGAAGAACTCTTATGATCACTGTTTTGACAATTTAAAATGAACAGATTTTCACACTAAACGTAATGAGGACTCACCATAATCTGGGTGAAAAATCTGTCGAATCAGAAGAAGAAACCACTCTTTTGTCAGGCCACCCATATCAAGACCAGCTTCCCCTACAAACGTGACTTTCAACTTCTTTTTCAGATCTGCTCTCTTTCTTGCTAGCTATTGCAAAATAGATAGAGAAGAAAAAGGAGCTTTAACATATTGCTATCTCTAGCCATAAATAACACATCACTCTATCTCTACCGTTCTTGCTTAGTTTAAATTAGTAATTTGCATCATCTCCTATCACTAGGTCAAAACTACATTACAACAATGAGTCTGTCTGGTTATGTTTTGGACCTATACAAATTTTTGCCCACACAGAAGACATTCTGCCAGGAAGAAATGACAGACTGAAAACAAATAATTAGACACCTTTTGGAGATAGTTAGAAATACAGAGGCAGATAAAATTTCAATATTTCAACACTGTTCTGATCAGCATAAGATACCTGCCAACAAGAATAAGATATTTTGTAAAATGGTTTTTAAGACAATGGCAACAAGCTCTTTTCATTCCTTTGCCATGAGACAACATTTCATCCAGGTATGCAATAAACCTACTAAGAATTAGGCTACAGCCACTCACAGTTACCAGTGATCATTTTGATTATGTCTCTATAGAATTTTCCAATAAATTATTAATTACAGGCCAGCTCCAGAGAAAATGTTTAAACCAATCAGGAAGATACATGTGCTAAAACAATTTCTCTATTGTTGGCCGCCCAAGTAAATTTCCAATTGCACAAATTTTAGAACTATAGACATTTACAGTATTTGACACAAACTATTTATTAGCTGAAGTGATTTTCATTTGTATTTCAAAGTGAAAAGAAATTACAAAGAAGACATCTTTCTCCAACCTCTATTCCCTGTATTTTTGAGAATACAGATAACATTGTACATTCTTACTCATTCCTGAGATGGACAGAAGTAAACATCAGGAAAAAAAGGAGGGTAATGTGGCTATCAGAACGCTTGTAGTTGCTTTCAGGAAAAGTGTGGTTAAAAAACCTCCCTATAATTCCTGAGTGAAAGCAGTATTACTACTTTTTATTTAAGGGGAGAAGACCACAATAGACAGACTTTCATCAAAGGAAAACCCCCACAACTTTTAATCTATGTTTTCCAAACATGAGTAATCCAAATTTGCTTGGTCTTCTTTTCACAACTTGGACTTATTTTTCAGGATAGAAAGAAAGAAAAGGCAAGGAGCTTGATTTCATTAAATAATTTTAATTAGCAGAGTTCAGTGGATGCTGAAGAATTGCCTATAATGGACACATCTGTTGCATTTCTAAAAATGCAAAATAAATACATTGAGGAATATGAGAAATCAGTTAAAATCAAGGTAATAACTTAAGAAAAGAAAGCCTAAAATACTTCTTATAGGACAGAGAAGCTAGTTAAGAGAAAAAAAAAACCAACCACATTCCAGGAATTAGAACAGAACAAATTCAGTGATTATTCATCTACTATCCATGCTCCTATCATGGATTTAAGCCCAACATAAGCTGATAATTATACACTGTATTCTTAAGACAAAAAACTGCAAACAAATATGAACTACGTGGCATGCAAACATGGATGTTTGCTATGGGCTTAGCTAGAGTGCTATATGGAGGTGGAAAATAAAGTTCAGAATGTCTGACGCAATCTGTTCTGTAGCACTGCTATTGTGAACTGTAATTCAGTTCTTTTTTATTTCATATTACACAATCTCATCAGTGCAGAAAGAAACACAACTTATCAAACTGAAATCTAAGTGCAATAGGTATTCTACACCAACACCATCTAATTGTATCTTTTGTTACCTCATCAAGTGAGTCACTAACAAGGTGCGTCCTCCTTACTTTCACATTTAGGAACAACATATTCATGTCAGGTTTCTGTCTTCGAGAGACTTTATCCACAAGGCTTTGCTATTTACATGAAAAAGAAACATACATACAGTATCTTCATTTAGAGGACAAAGTGACAAGCTTGCTAAATATAAAAAGTCTTTAATGCAAGATATTAATGACATTACCCTGGTACAGTAGTTGCTTCAATACCTTCTAAGAGATGGTGAGCTAAGTTTTTTTCTACTGCAGACAGCATTTACACAATATTTGAACTTCTAAGGAAGTTTAACAAGAAGGTAGCAATTGTCTAGCAAACTTCTGGATTCCTCAAACAATTAAAAACATATCCATAAGATTCTAGAGACTGGCTCATGCCTTACTTATCTATTCCCAAGACATATCCAGTAAGACAGAAATGGTGGTGCTGTCACAGCACCAAAGAAACCAGTAGCACCTGATGAAAATTACCACTGTGAGAGGCAGACAATGCCTCTTTCAAAGACAGAAGAGGCCACTCAGAAGAAGTGCCTCTTCTGTAATTTGTGACCACACCGTTCATCTTGGTATTCCATGGCAACATATCTTTGCAGGATAAAACAGCAAACAGTCCAAAATTCTCACAGAATTATTTTTCCTCAAGCATCTTAATAACTTAATGTGCTAGCACAGTATGCTTGTATCTCAAACAAACAAACAAATGAAAGCCACCAACCAACATAAAAGCCAGAACAAAACCCTGTATTTTTTCTTGACAACATTGGTATTTGTAAATATTCTAAAGAAAAGCATGTTAAAAATACTCAAACAAAAATGCCAAACCAATCAACCAACGACCCAACAAAAACAACAAGCACATCTGAGAGAATGTAGCATAGACTAGCAATCATAAAATGGCTCAAGCTCTTTTTTTTCAAGGTAGGCAGAAATACTGGAAGTTGTAATGAAAGCCTCTGTACAACATCAATTTAACAAAACCTTTAAAAAAAAACAACCAACAAACAATGGATGACACAAGCATTTATTACTCAGTGACTTACCCGTGCAAAACTTATCATCTGTTGTTCTGAGTCCCTTTGAATAATAACTTTTTTTGCCGCTATAGAAATAATAAATGGGTATTGACAGAAAGAAAACCTAACAACACGAGAAAAGAAGAGAAAGTAATTTCCTTTTTAGCATATTATTTTCTTCTTAAAATTACAGGATGGAATCTTTGCATTATCATTCAGTAACAACCTTCCCTCCACTGATAGTAATTTGCAAATAACTGTTGAGTTTCTTTGTGTGTTGCATATGTATAGATGCTAAATTCGGCAGAACAAACTGTTATTCGTAAGTACTACTACAAATTGAAATTAGTAATAACTCTTCTCAATAAAGCTCTTTTTTATTGCTTATAGTTTTCAACAGACCTCATAAAAGCTGGTCATCATCTGCTTTAAGTATTGAATTTTATTTGCTACACTGAATTAAAGAGAACTACTAGACCTTCTTATTAAGTACTAGAAACACAGCTATCTCAGTGTAGCATTCTTAGGTATACAGGAGAAATATTCCTAGTTTGGCTTATGTGCTGCAGAATTCATTAAGTAATTGATTTTCCACATCCTTCAGATTTAATCCAAGCTTACAAGTGTTTAGGACATAGCCAGGTGGGGGTTGGTCTCTCCTTCCAGACAACCAGCAACAGAACAAGGGGACACAGGATCAAGTTGTGCCGGGGGAGGTATAGGCTGGATGTTAGGTTGAAGTTCTTCCCAGAGAGAGTGATTGCTATTGGAATGGGCTGCCCAGGAAGGTGGTGGAGTTACAATCCCTGGAGGTGTTCAAGAAAAGACTGGATGAGGCACTTAGTGCCATGGTCTGGTTGACTGGACAGGGCTGGGGGATAGGTTGGACTGGATGATCTTGGAGGTGTCTTCCAACCTGGTTGATTCTATGACATTCACAATATCTGATCATAGCCACACCCCACTGCAGTCAAGTTTAGAAGAACTTCAGAAATCATCAAGCTAAATGATTTTTTTGCTGATGGTTATTTTGGTAAGACTTCTTGTTGATTTAGCTCCTGGATGGTCTAGCAGAAGTTCATACCAAAAGACCCAGGACTTCAGACTACGTGTCCATCTTCAATCCATACTGCATGTGCACCCTGAATAGTACCTGTCAGCAGTTCTGCATTTTAATGTCCTTAGGAAAGAAAGGAAAATGAGGAAAAATATTCCCACTTGGTCTCCTGAAAACTCTAATCCAACATGTTTTATCAAAGAGTGCTGACTTCAAGATTTATGTATTTAAGCTTGAAGATTTATGTATTTAAAAACATTTCACGTGGAAGGCAAACCAGGACTATGCCTATAGTCTTGCTTGTAATTCCTCATTATTTTCACTGTTGTTATGGTTGGGTTTGAGTTTTGGTTGATATGTTTGGGGTTTTTTCATTTGTGTTTTGGGGGTGGGTTGGGTGGGTTTTTTTGGTGTTTCATTGTTGTTTTTTGTTTATTTGGGTTTTGATGGTGTTTTGATTTTGTGTGTGCTTGTATGTTTCATTGTGGTGCTCCGTTTTTTCCTTCACAAGCAGTATATTGGGTATCAGACAGAAGCCTAGCCCAAAGCACCTCTTTTGGTAGAGCAAATTATGTTTTTCATGTTTTCCTCAATTGCTTAAAGGCAATGAAAGTTGCACATGAAATTGATAAAAAGCTACATTAGATAACTGATGTATTAAATTAGATTACTGAAAAATCTTGCACTATGAGGAAATTGTAACTGATCTTGTAATTAAAACTATAAAGACTGGTATGCTGAGAAAACAGCTACATAAAGTGAAATTTATATTAAGAAAAAACAGTGGTTATAAAGAAAACTTTATTTTTTTTTAACTTCAGCAGAAAGATTAAATGCCTGTTTCTCTAGGTGTTTCTAAATAATACTGCTGGCTGCCTCTCACAAGAAGAGAAATATCTTTGCAAACTCTGAGTTGGTAAAGATTTGTGTGTTTACTTTTGAGCAAAATAAAAACAGTGCAGTTGATTTCACTGAAACAAATATGACTGGAGCCACATATGCACAGGTAACCAGACACATTTTCATCATTAAGTGGCAAGTATGCACACAATATCACTTTCTATGATTATATTGGAGGTTAAAACTTCTTTGTAGTAAGACACAATTAGAAATATATATGCTAATGAATTAGAAACTCATTATCATCCATCTACATTTTATACCTTTTCTCCAATTTTTAAATGCAGAATAAGATTTATTACAGTCAATCTTGCATCCATGTAGTAGAAAGTATGTCCTGGGCTGTAGCAAGAGAAGTGTGGCCAGCAGGCCACTCTGCTCTTGACCTCACTTGGAGTACTGTGTACAGATCTGGACACACCCAACCCAAGAAGGACATCAAACTGTAGGAGAGAGTCCAGAGGAGGGCCACAAAGATGATCAGAGGGCTGGAGCACCTCTGCTATGAGGACAGACTACAAGAGTTGGGGCTCTTCAGCCTACAGAAGAGCAGGCTTCAAGGAGACCTTGTAGTGGCCTTCCAGTATCTGAAGGGATCCTACAGGAAGGCTGGGGAGGGACTATTTACAAGGTCTTGTAATGACAGAATGAGGGGTAATGGGTTTAAACCAGCAGAGGCGAGATTCAAATTAGATGTTAGGAAAGAGTTATTTACAAGTGAGGGTGGTGAGACACTGGAACAGGTTGCACAGAGAGGCTATGGATGCTCCCTCCCTGGAGGTGTTCAAGGCCAGGTTGGATGAGGCATTAAGTGACCTGTCCTAGTGGAAGGTGTCCCTGCATATGGCAGGGGGTTGGAACTGGATGATCTCTGAGGTCCCTTCCAACTTAAACCATTCTATGATTCTATGCTTTTCCAATAAAATACAGTATTTAATGTGTCTATATATAAATGATATGTATACCATATATTTGCACTATCTATAAAATAGACATCCAGAGCTTAGATACAGTGCTTTGAAATACTACATGAGAGCAAAGAAGCAGTTATTCCTCTTACCGGTGAGAATTTCCATAACATTGCCAGTTATGATATTCTTCCATAAGATCAATATGATCAAGTGTAGAATTATAGAAATCCGTGTATGAAATAATAGGAGGACTGATCAGACTATTTGAAGCATCTACAAAGAAAACACAAGTCTCTCAAAATACTGCCTGGGTTAGGAACATCTCTTTTCTAGGCATTCTGAGCAGCAACCACCTGAGAAACTTTAAGCCAAATCAGCTGCTATTAACTTTGTCTATCTTAGCTACAGAACTACAACTATAATGCAAGACCATATGACATCATATTCATTACTGTGGAAAATAGTAAATCCCAGGCTCAGCACATTTATGGTAACAGAACCTCCATTTGACTCTAGCCCACTTAATGATATACACTAAGTTAAGGTTTCAGGGGTAAAGAATGCTATGTTCTGTTGGAATCAGTGAAAAGCAGTTTCATAGATGGATTTCTTAAACACCTTCATTTAATTTCAAACATAGCTACAGATTAACTCTATATGCTTTCCAGTTAGCAATTATCTGAGTTTGATGCCTGTTTGCAAAAGGAAAGGAAAGGGAGTGGTACAAAACATGATATGCAAAGATAAACCTGTTTCCTCAAACAACTGCTATGCTAGACCCGTTAGAACAAAAGCAAAATACTTAACCAAATCAAGAAAATCAATTAACATTTAAGGAGACTATCTCAGCATGTAACACTCACGTATTGTCCGACAGCTCATAAGGTTTCTTTGTTTGCACATGAACATAACAATCTCAGTCAGACAGAAAGCAGTGAATTTTGAATTATTCAGTACCCTTTTCTCCCAGAATTTAAGGAATTAGCCAGTCTTTTGTAGATGACTAGACAACATGTCTTGGATTTAGACACAGCTGAGCTTGTGTCTGCAAAGTGCTTTAAAGTTGACAGTGAAATGAAAATGGCCCCATTCTGATCCTAATTTTCACTTGGTAGTTTAAATTTCTCCTGGAAGTAAGAAAGGGTTTTCACCCCTCAAGTAAAAGTGACTGACATGAAGCCTCCCATTTCCACAGTAAATGCTCTAATCGCTGAGCTATTGGAGATGAGTAGAAGAAAACTGGACAGGGACTTACTTTGTGTTGTAGTTTTGGACTTAAGAGGCATATTGCATTGCCTAACTTTTCTTAGATGCTAAATACTTGTGTGGGATTAAGGCAGTCACAGAAGAAATTCTGGCAATTGCACACTTAGAAGAGTTTCTATTATAAGTCTAAGGGACACCTTAACCATCAGTTACTCTGGGGATTTTTGTTTGAAGGACCTCCAGTTGTTACAGGAAAATTATATGCAGCAATTATTCTCTACTGGAAAGCAAAGACAAAAAATTGCTAACAGAAGGCGAGAACTTTTGATTACTATTTTTTGGCATTTTATTGTAGCTCATACTGTGCCATCCTCACTGTCAGTCTCCCCCAAAAGGAGTGGTATAAACGATCTCCACCCCATACGTATACACACACACACACTTGCATACATACACAGCTCAAGAAAAATACCTACTAAATAAAGACAGAACTTTGGTTGCTGATGGAATCCACCAGGTACACTTCACCATAGGTGGAAACTCTTCAGGTTTTGCAGGAAACAGACGTAAAGAAATAAATTGCAGTAACCTGTCCACCAGTTGCTTGAACCTCCTTTGTGTGATCCTAAAACAAACATGCTGCAGTTACTCTCATGCGACCACTGTCTACAAAAGAGTTTATATTATCAATATTACTTTAAACAAACAAAAAGCTTTTGTTCTACACAAAATCAACATTCCAAATATACATTTTAAGAAGCATGCTTTAGAAAAAAGTTTCTCTAATAAGACAAGAAGCAATACAGAATCAATACTTGTTCTTGGCTTCTAGTAAACAAAAAAGAAACAAAAAATATTTAGCTATTTCACTCCACAATCTGAATAGAGAGAAATTCTGGAATTTTTATTTTCAGTTACTTGGTCCTACTGAATTAAGAGTAGAAAGTACTTCATACATTTGTGACAAGAGCACATTTTAAATGATGTGCTGCATTGCTTCCATATCACAACAGACATGTTTAGATACTACTGAAGTATCCTTTTCTAAAGAAAAGCTTTTGATGGTTTAGATTTCTAATGTATTTTGAGACTAAAAGCATTACTATGCCTATTGCATCCTTAACCAAGATGGTTATAAAAACCAATTCAAATGAAATGTTACCACAAGTTTAGGCACATTAGATATATTATGGGGTGGTGGGAAGAAAATGTGATTTATGTCACTGCAGAGAAGAAAAGCCTTTATTAACATATCCTCTATGAGATGACAGAACTGTAAAATATGGCCATTCAAACCGTTTTTTTTTACTGCAGATGGAACTATTTGCCCATTCATTATGTGGAAGGCAACCTGCACATCAACTTAAAAGCCTGCTCTTTGGGTAGTTATTCCCATATGATTCTAGTAATGATGTGCCATTAGAGTTATGTCAATTAATTAAAAATCTAATAGCCTAGCCATGTTCTCTCACCACCTCTGTTACACTAGCAATCAGGGACTCGCTTTCATTTCTGTTTTTGACACAATACAGTAAAGTTGCAATATCTTTTGCAAACTATGCAAGATAAACCTTTATTTAAACAAAGACCATAAAGATGTTTGTATTAATAACACAGTTTAAACATGTATCTAAAAAACTTCACATACATATGTTTGCAATGAAGGCTTTTTTGCATAAAGGTATTTTTATACATTATATACAGTTTGCATCTATAAATCAGTATCACTTAGTGGACTATATCCAAATGTACTTTGAAGACAATTAAAACAATCTCTCTTCAGTCAATGAAATTAACTTCCATTTAATTTATAATACAGTCAACATCAGTGGAAAGACAATAACAATTGTAATCCTGAAAGTAGAATTTTAAATTTTATTTTGTTATGGTTTTTTTTACTTTTTAGACCAGTGCACTAGGAAATGATGGTCAGCTTCTGTTAAGGCTGCTATCTGTCTTAGCAAGTGAGCATAGATGACATAAGTAGAAGTGTTACTAAATTGAGGATTCTGAAAAAGATTAAAAAAATGTGTTAGGTTAACAAACTGTATAAAGGGAAAAAAGGTCATTAGGATTTTTTTTCTCTTATGTTCGTTGTTGCCAATACAATTAACTCAGGAAAGTAATTTACAGAATTGCTCTAAACAGTGGTAAACTATGGGAAAAATATTTTCAGCTTCTAGACAAATAAAAAAATACATAAATTCTATATTGTAAAAGTATGATTTTGTTGTTGTTGTTTCAAAAGAAGACCCACAGGAAATAAAGGCAGTGCTTAAAATATTTTTCTGTATTAGCATCTACTCTGTAGCACATAAATAACACTCCTCTGAGTGATGTGCTTTCCATCATGGTAATAAAGATTCTCCCAGCTCCTGTCTTCCCTCACATCAACCCAAACTTATTCCCTCCTCTTACTTATGAGTTCACACATCCCCACTTTTCAGCAGTATATCTTCCTTATAATTCACAGCTATGATACTACTCCAGAGATGAAAACTATTGTTTTAATGGAAAAAAAAAAAAAACAACCATCTGATCTTCTCCAAAACCAGATGAAACCTCTCCTTGTGTGAAGAGGTGCTAACTACACGGGCAAAATTTAAAAGCAAAATTTGCTACAAAGGCAGGTTAAGTAGAGTAGCAGTGATAGATCAATGCAGGTAGAAATCAAACAATGTAGCCAGTCAGGCAGAAGGGAAGATTGATGGATAAAACACAGCACTGGAGAAAGTTACAGCAGCATCAAAAAGTGCATATACTGAAACTTTTCTGGAAGGATCAGAGCTACAGCACACTACTAAAGCAAATCTGAGAATAAGGAAGAAACAAGAACAAATAACCTGCTAACACATTTGTTCTTTCAACCCACAAAATGATAGGAAACAAATACACATCTATTAGTTCATCATTTTAATCTACACAACCTTTCTCCATCGACTATCTCTCGCAAGCTCCCATTCCCATCATGCACACTCTACCCTAGACTTTTTCCACGTTATAAAACATTCTTATGACAGGAAATGTGAAGCATTTCACCTATACAAAGTATCTTGTTTGCATAGTATACTGGTTTATAGATTGTAAGTTAAGCAGACATATACTTCAATAAAACCACTGCTTTTTCTTACCTGTAAAAGTATACAGTATGCTCTAAGATCATCTTTTGTTCGTGGCCTATGGATGTAATAACAAGCAGAACCACATGTATATATATCATATATACACACTGAAAGTCATGAAATCATGCACTCTAGAATTGAAATCTGCTTTGACAATGCATGCAAAATATCATATTTAAGGATTTTTGTTGCTCTCAGAAACAGAAAAGGGCACTTCATGATTCTGACTACTCTGAAGGTGGTAGGTTATTTTAGCATCTGTCTTTGTGGCATAATACAAGAGAGCAAAAAGAAGAGTCAGAACTGAAGGTAAGAGGTGCTCCAGAGAATGAAGTCCTTGCTGTTGTCTATCTGGGGTGACACTACAGAAGAGTTTATTTGTCCCATATTTGATATTTTCTGCCAGAATTTTCCATACACCATTACTACTGCAGCCTCTAGTTCTTGCAATTTTTTTTCTACTTCAAGGGCTTTACACTCCCACAAATACAAATGCAGAAAAGGTAGTACAAGGTGGAGACCAGAATAGCCAAGGGCTGGGTCACAGGTGAGTCACAACAAGATGCTGCCTCTTGCTTTTTGTGAATTAAGCTACAAATTCTTACTTCTATTACTTCTTGCTAAAATGTCATCTCCAATCTTCCCGCCTTTGGGCTATCCTTTTCTGCATCCTGCACTGCCCTTTCTATGCTGTTGCCACACATGAACAATACTGTGAAGTAAACTTTGAATCAAGGTTAAAACATCCTAGTTGTTGTTGGAGGGGTGAGTGGGGAGAATACCTTTCACTCCAGATAAATTTCTTAATACGTCTTACAGTTGAGATGCCCAAAAGATGGCACTGGCTCACATATTGCGAGGGGAATGCATGGCTAGGTCTGGAGTCTGCCTCTCAGAGGTTCAATATCAGCTTACAACATTAAAGACATACTTCAGCAGATTTGCTTGCCAAAAGGAGACAAGTTCTTACAAGTCAAATGCATACTATCAGAATGTTTTCTTAGTAAAACAATATAGACCAAACATATCTCAGCTGTAAGTGTTGGCACAGGACTAATGCAAACATTTTTTAGCAATTACCCCTTCCATTCTTGTAGCAAACCATTAATTATTCCTTTTAGGACTGACTTCTGAACATCTTGAGGCTATGGAAAAATGAGAGGAAAAAAAAAATCACATCTGTTGTAATTACACATATTCTACACATGATACTGTGTGAACAAGCAATTTTGTTTTGCTTATAATTTAAGCCAGCTAAGAAACCTTTTGTCTTTTGATGCTGAGCTCCTAAGACCCTTTTCTCTCAGACTATTAGCTGGAGTTTTGACAATAAGGGCTTTCAAAATTTTAAATAATTTAAATATAATTTCTTGTCCTTTGTTTGCTATTCACAGTAACGACTTTTTTGCTGCCTTCATCCCTCACATTTTCCTTATTTCCACCATGCATTGTCCCATCGCTGTCATGTCATATCTTGCAAACTGTGTCTTACTAGTAACAAAAATTTCCTCCTTTTACAAGAGCAGTTTTCATGGTTCTATGGCAATTCCCACGGGACCATTTTAAGTATGCTTTGAGAGATTCTTCAGAAATCATGCATATCTAATCAAAACTTTTGGTACAAATTGTTTCTTAGCATATTTCTTTCCTGTAATAACTGATACAATGTTTCGAAACAGGAATTCTTTCCTTCTACTTACAGTATTTAATAAGGCATCATAGACAACATTCACAAATTTTGCATCAATTCCAGAGTCCTCAATGGTGTTAAATGGAGAACTGGTGTCTTTCTGTAAGTTAGAGAATACATGAAGCATTTTGGTAGTGCAACCTCTCAAATATTTTAGCTATTTTTGAAGAATAGAAGTTCAACGTCGAGTTTAAAAAGAACACAGAGAGATAAAACTTTATTTTCATCATCAGAACATAAGTCCTCTCTATCTTCTCTGCCCTGGTGAGGCCACATCTGGAATACTGTGGGCCTTTCAGTTCAAGAAGGACCTCAGAGGACTGCTTGTAGGATTCCAGTGCAGAGCCACATAGATGACTAAAGGAGTGGAACATCTGCCTTATGAGAATAGGCTGAGGGAGTTTGGGCTCTTTAGCATGGAGAAGAGGAGACTGTGGGGTGGCCTCATCCATGCTTACAAATATGTGAAGGATAAGTGTCAGCAAGATGGAGTCAGGCTTCTCTCAGTGATGTCCGAGGACAGGACAAGAGGCAATAGGTGCAAACTGGAGCATAGGAGGTTCCATAGGAACATAAGGAAAAACTTTTTCACTGTGAGGGTGACAAAACACTAGAACAGGCTGTCCAGAGAGGCTGTGGAGTCTCCTTCTTTGGAGACATTCAAAACTTTCCTGGACGCATTCTTGTGTGACCTACCCTAGGAAATCTCACTCTGGCAGGGAGGCTGAACTACGTGATCTTTGGAGGTACCTTTCAATCCCTAACGTTCTGTGAATCTAAGTTACCTTTGTTAATGCATGAAAGATAAAGCTAAACAATATTAAGCCTACATATTGGCAACATTCAGGTGATGTCATTATCTTATTCTAATTTAAAAATGTAAGAAGGTTTCTAATAAGAAATTAAATTAAATTTTCATTGTTGCAAATCTATCACCAGGCAAGAGTAACAAAATAATAAGCATCCAATAAGTATTAAGTAACTAAAATCCACTGGTTATTGTGTCTGGATTCAGGCTTTACTGTCCATGTTAAATATAATGAACACACTTTAATTGGCAATAAGCTGGAAATACTGATTTAGCATAAATTAAGAAAGTTTTCACACGAACATGATCTTTCCCAAGGAAAACAGAATATGCCATTGTGACACAAACTATACTCCTTGAGCCCATATCATACTTTTTTCATGGACATGGAGGATTTGCTTCCATATTTGCCTGGGCCTCCGTATTAACTACATTAGCTTGCATGTTTTTAAACTGTAATCTGTACAGAAAGCATCTACACAGTCATAGTGGAATTCTTAAGCTCCACATAAAGGAATGCAGTTATGGATTGTCTCCCAAAAGCAAGTGAGATCATAAAATGATCATAGTAGGCTTGAGTAACAAGCTTTTGTAAATATTTTGAAGATACAAAGCACTGCAACTACTAAATAGTATTATGAATTATCTTCTACCTTAAATGCAGCATTTATCTCCAGGAAAGAATCAAATGTTGTGGAATAAAAATTATGTACAGCTTTCCAATCTCCTGATGACTTAGCCTTTTCCAAATCATCCCTAGAAAGAATACAGTAAAAAATTGGAAATAAGGGTTCAATCTTCCCAACCACTTAAACTTTAGAATATGCTGTAAGCTCTAAGCTTTGCTCACTAGGAACACTTAGATATCAGACAAGTATAATATCAGTATCTTCCTAACATCATCTTTGTCACTTTAAGATCATGGTATTATAAGAGAACAAAAGCATGCTTTCTGTTTGATACACCTAAGCAATGCCTCTCATTCACAGTATTAATTCATGGTGTCACAGTTCAGAATGCTAAGACAATTAGCAGAACATAATTATACTGAAGATACACTGATGCAATAAGATTTCTGAGACTAATTTATTCAGGTATGCAGACTCCTAAACCAATCAAATTCATTACAACTCATACTAAATCTTTTTTCTCTTGAGAATTTTCATCTCAAACTGAAACTCTGTATGCAACTGTATGCATTCCTTAAGGGGACAACAAAATCTATGGATTTACTCTTAAGGTATTTTTAAATACTGGACCTTAAAGCAAATACCTATATATAAACTTCTGTAGAACATCATACATTTAAAAACAAACACACACATACAACAACCCCAAATCAACCAACAACAACAAAAAAACCCCAACCCTACTAAATAAAAAAAATCCCCCAACCAGCCTTTGAAGGAGAACTTTATTTTAAATATCTACAACACTGATGACAGAAATCCCAGTTTGCTCCCCACCCCCAGTTAATTTCTTGGTACTAACTACGTTTTTTTAAAGGTACCAGTTGCACATACCAAAAGTGCTGATGACTTCTTAGTACTCTTATTTGTAAGAATAAAATTCTAGATAATGAAGTCATTAGGTAGCAGTCAACAGATAAAAAACAATCTGCATACAGAACAGATTTCATCTCTTCAGATGACCTGAATACCAATGAAGATTTACCTCTTGTCAAATTGTCTTCTACATCTGTTTCCTTTTCCACCAGCTACACACACTGACTCATCAAAACAGCATCACTTTTCCTCACAGAATGCACAAAATCTCAAACATGTGGAGAAGAGCACTGAATAGTATATGCTCATACATCTCTTAGAGCAATGATGATTTCTTTATTTTTTTTCCCCATCTGTTTTAAACCCAGAAGAACCAAACTTCTTCACAGGAATACTTCTCATTTCCTAAGAACACATCCACACTGCCAATATACATTCATGCAGTGCTGGCAGAATCCCCTAGTGCAGGTGCACCTTATGCTATTAGTTTTTCAATAAAATTATGCTATTTCCTCAAATGAAAGTGTCAACACCAACATAGGTATGTTCTCCAAAGTTGTAAGTGAAGAGAAAACTGTTCCCTATTGCTTTGTGCCCAGAGCAAATCAAAGAGTACATGGGAAACAGGCTATACTATTTAAAAACAATTCAGGTAGACTTCCTGGAGACTTCTGCTATTCAATCAAGTCTCATGTGCCAGGTATAACAGTGCTGGAAGAAAAAGTGATGCAGGTATAGTTTTGATTAAGGGTCTGTACTGATCTGGAATATTGGAAGTGGAAATCTATTTCACATCAATTCCACTTCTAGCTGAATTAGCGTTTATGGGGCAGCAGCACAAATATTGTTTGTGCAGAGCTTTTAATTTTAATTTTTTTAACTTGAAACATAGTGCCTCTCAGAGAAGTGCAGCAATAGCTTACACTTACAACACTTAAAACTGCATACATAAAATAAGTATTTTGTTTTGCTATAAAATGAATACTGAAAACTAACATGCTGTAATGTAACAAATGAAGAAACACTTTCTGCACTTTTAGCCAGTTACAATCACCACGCCAGGCCCTCAAATATGATACATTTGAATGTCTGATGTGCAGTGTTTCACACAAGACTGAGAATGCAGGATGGACAGGACACACCACAACAAAATACCCAAGATCAAAAGGGATTTCCCAGCCTACAGTAGGACATACATATTCTTTCCCTACACTGAAGGGCAGGAATTGAATTTCTAACTCTGAAGTACAAGCTTTGCCATTCCCTGAACACAGTAGCACTTACGCTAGAGAAAGTATTTTCATAAATTTCACAACAACAGAAATAATCAATCCTAGCATCACGAGACTAACTTCTCAGTCTTAATGAACTGTTTTCTCACTTGAGATTAACAAATTCTAATGTATGAATTAGGAAAAATAGTAAGGACATCCAAAGAAAGAGAGTACACCCTTAGAACAACCAGGGTAACTTACTGAAAGTCTTGCACAGTTTTGGTTCGGACGGGAAAGGAAGGTTCAGGAGGAATTGGTGCTTTTGCTTCTTGGGGTAATGTATCTATGGAGATGCGCTGCTTTTGTCGTACATCAAGGCAAATGGGTGGTAGGTCTCTCACTTAAAAAAAAGCCAAAACCAAACAACAATAAATACATTGCAACCATACACATACCAGTCAGTGAAACATAGATATATAGAAGCTAAGAAAAACACAAACACCACACACTGGTTGATTCTGCATCTTTAGACCGATATTCATACAAGTACTTATCACAGTATCACAGTATTATTAGGATTGGAAGAGACCTCACAGATCATCAAGTCCAACCCTTTACCACAGAGCTCAAGGCTAGACCATGGCACCAAGTGCCACGTCCAATCCTGCCTTGAACAGCCCCAGGGACGACGACTCCACCACCTCCCCAGGCAGCCCATTCCAGTGTCCAATGACTCTCTCAGTGAAGAACTTTCTCCTCACCTCCAGCCTAAATTTCCCCTGGCGCAGCCTGAGGCTGTGTCCTCTCATTCTGGCGCTGGCCACCTGAGAGAAGAGAGCAACCTCCTCCTGGCCACAACCACCCCTCAGGTAGTTGTAGACAGCAATAAGGTCACCCCTGAGCCTCCTCTTCTCCAGGCTAAACAATCCCAGCTCCCTCAGCCTCTCCTCGTAGGGCTGTGCTCAAGGCCTCTCACCTTATCACATGCTTACCATAGACGCGATAGAAACTCATTAACTGAGGGGAAACAAAACCTCTGAAAGTGTCCTAGAAAGAGTTCATAACTACATCTTTCTGCACAATGTGCTCCTTCCTGACAATGGAGAGAGAAAATTCTCCAGTCTGTTGCCTGCATAAGGCCTTCTTAAAGAAGGGAATCTCTACTATTTAATAAATGAAGTGAATTGCTACTATGCTGCTGGGGAAAATCGAGGAAAAAAAATAAAAAAAGAAAAAGGCAGCAAGCTGGCAACCTGTGTTCCAACTCATTATCAGGGAAAATAGCAAAATACTGTATTTACATAAGATGTGCTGGCATAAGACGTTATGTGTTACATTATTAACACATACTAGTATATATACAACAGTCTAAACATGGCACAAAAAAAAAAAACAAATTCATTTATAGTTTAATTTTAGAAATGAATGCTGCAGAATTTTAATTAACTCCTCCTGAACATTAAGCCTTCTAAGCTGTGTCTATTTTGGACATCACATCGACCTGAAGCTCTGAGAAATTCAAGCTAAGCAAGTTAGAATATAATTACCTAAAAGCCAAATGATGTCATGGAACTAGAGCTACCCAGAGTGATTTTGTCATATTTGCCATTTAAAAGACAAACCAAGGAGTCCATGACTGGTAATCGTTAGTTAAAAACAGTAGTGTTTGTGTAAACACTGTACATGCAAACTGTAAGACTGGTGTTTTCTACATGTAAGAAAAAAAAACAATATCTGAAGCACAACTACACCAAGTCCAGCTATTTTCTGATGTACAAGGGTAAGACTTCAGTTAGGTTTTCTACGCTGTGATATATCATTTTAGCTAGAGCTGACTAGGCATCATCTACAACCTCCTAAAATAACCTTTCCAATACATAAAATGGGAAATGCAGGTTTTCTGCCTTGCAGACAATTACTGCTGAAGCAATAGCATCTTTAAACATTTCTCCTCAATAAATCTGGCTGTCCATTCCAAGTACAAACAGTGGTGCCTTAACATGGTCTTTCTACTCCTTATTTTGTATTAGGTGCAAGACACAGTATTGTGTTCATGTGAAAAGGTTTTGGCAGCAAGGTGGCTGCCAGGGTGGCCCCTTCAAGAGGAGAGTTGGGAATGTCAACTCGAAAATATACCCACCACTGGTCAAAGCTGTTGCGGAGGGCAGTAATAATTCGTGGCCGAGAAGAAAATTTATCAAAAATAGATATTTTTTATTTTTACAAAACCCGCCCCCACAACTATATATACAAAGATTAATTTCGTTTGATAAACAGGTTAAGTTGCATGAGAATTCTACGAGGATACCATTAATAATCTGACTATATATATTTGGAAGTCAGTTTTTGGAAAAGGCTTTAGCTATTAATTAATAGCGGTTTTTTACTAAATTAAGCTAAGCCAAATAACTCACTCAGGCTGGCTCGTGCGGTCTGTCTTCCTCCTCCAGCGGCTGCAGGAGTCGTTAAGGGTCGTTAAGGGTCGTTAGGCAGACAAAGGTGTGTGCCTAACACCAAAGCAAGTCCTTAGTCTCTCTGCCGTCCAGGCACAGGAGAGTGAGCGAACTCGTCCAGGCACACGTAAAATCCAAAGCGGGAACCCCAAAGGCGGGAAGACCCCCAATATTTATACCCTTCGCTAGACAAAGGGCAGAGTTACCACACTTT
The DNA here is from genome assembly GCF_015220805.1 of Pogoniulus pusillus. Taxonomy (NCBI): domain Eukaryota; kingdom Metazoa; phylum Chordata; class Aves; order Piciformes; family Lybiidae; genus Pogoniulus; species Pogoniulus pusillus. The sequence continues at coordinate 18,235,967 of NC_087269.1, forward strand.
AGGCGCGAAAGCGCACGGCCAATCCCAGCCTGGCTCCAGCGCGGGAACTCACGGGGCAGTCCCCGCCCCCTTCTCGGCTGCAGGGCAGGCGAGGGGGGGGGGAAACCAGGCGGCTTTTCCCCTTCCCCCCCGAAGTCCGGGCAGGAGAGGAATTTAGGGGTACAGGACTCCAGGACATCCCACCCCGGTGGTAATGAGCATCTTTGTCTAGAACTTGAGTGAGAGGTGATCCCCCTTCAATTTAGGAACCTATTAATATATATATATGGCTTAGCCTTTTCCAACATTAACAATACATTAATCGCCCCAACAATATTTAACAATACTTAACAAGGCTTAACAATAGCCCAAACAGTATTAAATAAAGCTACACAGTCAATTTGAAGATTGCTCTGTTCCTGGTAGAGCAACCAAGTTCATGGCAGAGCCTTAGATGCTCTGAGTTCATGGCTGGAGGTCACAGTCCGTGGGTCCTGATGCCATCATCCACTGGCCACCCCGGTGATATGACTCCATCCCTTGTGTAGCTGGTCCTCCCTTTCCCAGGTGCTGGTCAGGTGGTCAGGAACTGGTCCTCTGCCTCGACCTTAACCTGTAAGGAGACAAAACCTGCCTCGGCCTATAAAGGCCAGGCTTAGCAATTAATAGTTGGGGACGATCCACCGTGCACTAATCCGGTGGCCTTTTGTACTGGGGCAGGTGGTCAGTGACCACGTGGCTCACCTAGGCAGCAGGTCTTTATTCTGGGGGCTTCTGTAGCTCTCCCCGTGACTGCTGACCATTAAAAGCTGCCGAGCCACTATTACACTAATTCAGTGTTTTGCCTCCCATGTGGGAGACGAGAAAGGGTTAACCTTTCTGTCTGGGGACGAGCTGCAGTTCCCAGCGGGGGGGCTGCCGCTTCTGGGCGAGCCGCTCTGGGAGCCACCGCTGGGCGTGCCGCTGGCCCTGGGTTTCTCACGGCTGCCTCTGGATTTTGCAGCCGATTTCTGAAGGCACCGCACTAGATCCTTCAGCTGCCAGTCTGCCAGCTGCCTTAAAACAGTCTTTGGTACCCCTAAAGTCAGGGCTTGTCTATACCAGCTGTTCTTTTCTCTGGGTCTCCAGTCACTCTGTGGGTCTCTGCTCCTTCCCCTCGGGGAGAAGCCTGAAGGACCGGTCCCCCTGCGGGGGCAGTCCTGCACTGGCCGGACCTGCCTGCGCAGAGTCCTGGGATTTTCTGGGGGAGAAGCACGAGACTGTCTCTCCCCAGCCCCTTTTCCTTCAGGAGACCCAAACCCAAACTGCAGCCCGTGGGCATTCAAGTCAGTTAACAGTTCAGCCCAAGTCATTACGTGCTCTTTAGCACCATCGTTCTCTGCATTTTCTCCAAGCACACGTTCAATTTTCTCAACATTCTTCATTAGTTGGATTTGCAGAGTTGCTGGCAAACCCTTCATAATAGGGTGCAGTCTCTCCGGGTCCACAGGGGCATAAAACGGGCAATCATAATGTCCCTTATCATAGATAGCCTGGACACAGGCAAGTCTGCGGAGAGCAGTGATGAGCTCAGAGGAGCTGGTGACCTTTAGTTCCGTCGGCTCCCCCCGGTAGGCTGGACGGACACTGCTTGCCCAGTAGGCTATCCGGGCGGTGAGGCTGTGTGTCCCCTCGGGTTCACGTGTCAGGAACACATCGTCCCCCCAGTCTCCAGCAGCTTCCTGCGAGTCTAGAAGGACCCGGTCCCCACCGGCTCGGGACACTCGATACACATAGTCAGCGACTGAGTCCCCAGGATCTCTCGCATATTTGACTTGTAAGTCACTGAGCTGTGCGTCTGTGAACTGCTTTTTGATCACGGTGGTCCCTGCACCGCCTTTTCTGCCCTTCACGGACTCAATTCTTGTAACAGGCAACACGTGCCTCTGCACCGTGGCGCCCTCCTCACCGGAGCTCTCTTCTCCGCTAGCTACGGGAGAGTCCGGTCGGGACCTGCGCTTTCTGCGTGGCTTTGAGGCTTTCTGCCGCGCAGAGGCATGTGCAGAGGAATTCTCTGAGTCTCTGGCAGAGTCTTTTGTGCCTGGTTTCGGGGAACTCCTCTCCCCCGAAGAGCCCCTCGGGGCATTCTCTGCCTTTCTCCCCGATTCCCGCGAATCACTCCATTCAAATTCAGACACGGAGACCGAAGAGGTGGTGTCTGCAGGCGTTACAAGCCTTTCTTTCATCCGGGCAGTCAGTGCCGCGGTCAGGCTCTTTGTCTGCGCCAGCATGCTTTCCCAGATACTTTGGCATTTAGCTTTTTCGGCTAATAAATCCTTTTCCAAGGCCTGAATTCTTTTTTCATAATTTTCAAATTCGGCCAGAGTCTGGGTCACGACTGACCCCAGAACAACAGAGAAATGCTCCGTTGGAGACTCAGAAATCACAGGGTCTGAGCGCTCAGCTAATTTCTCCAGGATTTTCTCCGGATTTTTACAATTTTTCTGAGCCCAAATTAAATCAAGCCCTGTGATTAGGCATCCCTTTTCTTGTAGAAATTCTATGATTGAACTACCCTGCATACACTGCGCCATAATGTTGCGGAGGGCAGTAATAATTCGTGGCCGAGAAGAAAATTTATCAAAAATAGATATTTTTTATTTTTACAAAACCCGCCCCCACAACTATATATACAAAGATTAATTTCGTTTGATAAACAGGTTAAGTTGCATGAGAATTCTACGAGGATACCATTAATAATCTGACTATATATATTTGGAAGTCAGTTTTTGGAAAAGGACTCAGCTATTAATTAATAGCGGTTTTTTACTAAATTAAGCTAAGCCAAATAACTCACTCAGGCTGGCTCGTGCGGTCTGTCTTCCTCCTCCAGCGGCTGCAGGAGTCGTTAAGGGTCGTTAAGGGTCGTTAGGCAGACAAAGGTGTGTGCCTAACACCAAAGCAAGTCCTTAGTCTCTCTGCCGTCCAGGCACAGGAGAGTGAGCGAACTCGTCCAGGCACACGTAAAATCCAAAGCGGGAACCCCAAAGGCGGGAAGACCCCCAATATTTATACCCTTCGCTAGACAAAGGGCAGAGTTACCACACTTTAGGCGCGAAAGCGCACGGCCAATCCCAGCCTGGCTCCAGCGCGGGAACTCACGGGGCAGTCCCCGCCCCCTTCTCGGCTGCAGGGCAGGCGAGGGGGGGGGGAAACCAGGCGGCTTTTCCCCTTCCCCCCCGAAGTCCGGGCAGGAGAGGAATTTAGGGGTACAGGACTCCAGGACAAAAGCTGAGCCCATCAGTGACACATGTAGTGCCCCTGTGGAAATACATTCAAGAAAGGGTGCAAGACTCTGAAGAGCAGATAGGGGTTGAGGGCAGATAGCGAGAGGAAGAGCCAGAGAGATCACCCTGCAGACATCTGTGGTGACCGGAGAAGAGGGAAGAAGGGCTCCAAGCACTGAAACAGACTCCTCTGCAGCCTGTGAAGAAAATAATGGTGAAGCCCATAGTGGACCATGGTGAAGCAGATTCTTGCAGTGATAGAGAGCTGCTGGCAGGAACTGCAACCCGTAGCAGGGACCCATCATGAAGCAGTATGTTCCTAAAGAACTGTGCCCCACGGAAAGCACCCACATTGCAGAGCATCTTGAAGAATTGCAACTCATTGCAAGGACCCACACTAGAGAAGCTGGTATAAGATTGCATCCCATGGGAAACATACACTGGTGGAGCAGGAGAACAGTGTGAGGAGAGAGAAGTAGCAGACACTAAGTTCTAGGAACTGAGCGCAAGCTCCACTCCTCAGCCCTCAGTGCTCCTTGTACTGAAGGAGGCAGAAGAGTGGGGAGCAAAGGAGACAAGGTGAGCCTAGGAAGAAAGAGATGCAGAGGGAAAGTGTTCTGAGTTCTGTTCAACTAGCTATAAATTAATATCCTCAAGTCAAGTCTGATTAGCCTTTGACGGTAATTGGAAAGTGTACTCTGTTTTTACCTCAATCTATGATCTTTTTCATCCTATTTTCTCCCTGTGTCCCATTGAAGAGGGCAAGTGACAGAGTAGCTTGGTGGGTATCTGGCAGCCGGTAAAAGTATTGCCACAAGAAGTAAGAAAAAAAAATTCAATGTAGTACACACAAACATCCATTTTACTGACAACACCTTTTCAAACGCTCCTAAATCAGACTAAAAATGCTTTTTACTCCACACTTAAAAGCATTTATATAAACTACAACATACATTTGGGATAAAATACACTATATAAAGTAAGTGTCCTCAAAAGTCAAACATGTTAGACCGAAATCCTTGATGAATTGTCTAAGAGTCCTCTAAATCTTTCCAGAGAATTGTTTCTTTAAAAAAAAATAATCACTAAACATCAAAGTAGTATCACTGCTCTGATGTCTATCCCATTTATCACAGCAGGGAAATAGATGCTACCAAAATCCCCAGAACCCAAAGGCAGATTTTTCCAGTCGTGGTAATGACAGTGACGCTGTCATTGTGACTTAACTCAGCCACCATTTATCAAACAACAATAGATCTGATTTTCCCTCAATCCCTCGAGTATGGCATTGATTAGAGATATCGAACCTTGTCACTCTGGCAACTGGAATTTAAAGCTACTTAAAGAGAAAAGCAGCAATTTAAAAACCAAAGTGGACACATAGGTAGTAAATTAATTCAAGCCAAGGTGTCAAGCAATCTCACCATGCAAGTGCTCTGCTGTTGCACAATATTTGCTGAAAACAAGATGGACCAACTTAAAAGAAACTAAGACTATGTCCTAGTTTTATACTTGGAGAAAAACAAGTCATGGTCGTTTAGCTCTCATTCCGTCTTCTCAATTTTAAGGGGATTAAACATTGTATTATAGTCACCTGAATACACTGAAAAGAGGACAATATTCTCTCCATATCTGCAGATGAGACAGCTGTTGTCAGAAGACGTTTCTCACTTCAATAAATTGAGGCTGCAGGTGCTAAGCTGGTAACTTGCACCCTGCTAGTGATGTAGTTTTCTTTGGAATACATTCAGCTTAAATTAGATACACTAAAATCAGATTTTAATAATGTGTTTAATAAATACTATCAAACACAGTATGTTTTTCCATCATTCAAGTTGATTTGTAAATAGATTTATTTGCTTGTCTGACATTCAGAAACATTAATTAAGATCTGCTACTTGAGAAATTCTCAACTTTATGTATTGAGTTGATAAGCAGCAAACACAATAGTACAAGACAAGAAAAAACCCAATTATTTCTGGCTGTTTGCCCAGTTACAACAAATAAAGAGACTCAGCAATGCATGACTGCATAAGGCATGATCAAAACCTTTGTGGAAGAAAATCTCATTCATATAATGCAGAATTCGCTAGCACAGGGACATTTGGGATGAATCTACTTAGAACAGTAGTTGTTTTCATGGTGACCAACACGGCTACTGCCAGATGAAAATTTTCAAAGTAAGGGAAACAAACCTTACTTTTATTTGCAACATTATAAAAGAACTAGAACCACCTAGTTAATATAGAGATTCCATAACAGATTGCTGTTGCATTAGAAGACTTGTTATATAAACACAATCTCTGTTGCAGCTACTCAACAAATACCACCCTACACTTCATGCTGTATTTATCAGCATTTTCTCCATGCTTCTGTTTTCCAATTAAATTAACATTCTTCAAACTCAAGCTTGAAATATTACCAGTATATACATCTATATATACACATGTTATCCAGAGAGATAAATGTATAGGGTTAACACTCCAGGGGGAGTAACCCTGAACCTGACCCTAGGTGGTCTTGACCCCTCCCCAGGGGTGGGTCTGAACACCACCAGGTGATGGTTTGCCCACTCCCTCTTCCTGTCCCATAATAGCAGGAGGACTTCTTGTTTCACTCTCTGCACCCCCCCGACTCAGTTATAGCACCATTACCATCTGCTCCTGGTTTCTCTTTGCTCTACCACGTGGCCATCACTCACGAGGGGGACAAAGCCATCACCATCACAATCGGTTTTATTTATACATTTTGTATGTTGCTATTTTTCCCTTCCCTATACCTTTTGTAACTTCCCTACCTCAGATACCTCTTTTAAGTTATTGTTAAACTTTTCAACTCCCAAATCAAGTGAGATTGATTTATCTGGGTGTGCTTACTTCTCTCTCTCTCTCTCTCTCTCCATCTAATCCCTTTCTTTTGGGAAAGGAGGGGAAGAGGGAAGGGCACTTTATAAAATTATTATTGGTTCTATCAAATTCATCTGAGTCTCTGGAAATTTAAATTAGAACTGAGACAATAATGTACATGTAAACTGAAAAAAAATTCACCATCTAAGCACCATTCTTGAATTCTAGAATAGCAGTATTTTTAACTGAGAATTTTAAGAAGTATTTTTAGCTGAGAATTTTTAAAAAAAAATGTTTTTTTTTCCATAGAATACACATACCTCTTAAAAAATGTTTGAGTGCACTGGGGACTGTCAGTAAAAGTAATCTGTTTTTATACCAGCAGTTTATCATGATCCTGAAACTACCAGCATATCTGAGGGATGGGTGCCAAGTGGACAGGGCCCATCTCTTCTCAGTGGTCAGCAGCAATAAGACAAGGAGCCATAGCTACAAATTGGAACAGAGAAGGCTTTACCTCAACATGAGGAGAAACTTCTTCACAGTCAGGGTGTCAGAGCACTGGAACAGGCTGCCCAGAGAGGTTGCGGAGTCTCCTTGAGACTTTCAAAACCCACCTGGATGTGTTCCTATGCAAACTACTCTAGGGGATTTTGCCTTGGCTAAGGGGTTGGACTCTATGGTCTCTGGAGGTCCCTTCCAACCTCTAATGTTCTGTGATTTGCTTGACTTTACACATTGAGGTTTATTTCAATAATATATCCTTGACTGCTGCAACAAAAGTAGCATGGCCAGCAGGACAAGGGAGGTTATTCTCTCCCTCAGCTCCACTCTTCTGAGACCTCACAAAGCCCCTAACACAAGAATAACATGGAACTGTTCAAGTGAGTCCAAAGAAGGGCCATAAAGCTGATCAGAGGACTAGAGCACTTCTCCTGTGCAGACAGGTGGAGACAATTTTGGTTGTTCAGTCTGAAGATGAAAAGGCTTGAGGTAGGCCTTATATCAGCCTTCATTTTTTAAGGGGTCTTCAGCACAGGTAGAGAGGGAACTCTGACAGAGGCATATAGTGATGGGATCAGGGGTAATGGCTTCAAATTGGAAGAAATTAGATTTACAGCAGGCATTAGGAAGAAATTCTTAACCATGTCAGCAGTGAGACACTGGCACAGGTTGCCTGGAGAAGCTGTAAAAGCTCCAACCCTGGAAGTGCTCAAAGGTAGTTTGGATGGGGCTTCAAGCAACTTGATCTAGTAGAAGGTGTCCCTCCCTGCCCAAGGCAGGAGGATTTGAACTACATGATCTTTTAAGGTCTCTTCCAACCCAAACCATTCCATCATTCTATAACAAATATTGCCATTCATTAGTATGGCTGCCCAGGGAGGTGGTGGAGTCACTGTCCCTAGAAGTGTTCAAGAAAAGACTGGATGAGGCACTTAGTGCCATGGTCTAGTTGACTGGATAGGGCTGGGGGATAGGTTGGACTGGATGATCTTGGAGGTCTCTTCCAACCTGGTTGATTCTATGATTCTATGTTAAAAATTAACAACTGAGTACTTAATGAGGCAGCAATTACAGCTGGGACAGCATGATGTGCAGCAAGAGCGAAGGGTACCTCTAGAGAGTGCCATCTAAAGTTTACCATGTATGTCAGGTAGAAAAAAAAAGTGAAATTAATGAAAAGAATTGGTACTGCATTTTTCACACTAGCTAACCCAATGCTAGATTTAATATTACTTTGTTCTAATTTTCATTAAGCAGGCTTTCATATCATAAGATTGTGTGGTGGACTGGGAATTTCCCCCCTACCCCCCCAAATTAAAATTTACCAGATCAGCTGAGACAGTTTGGAAGATAAAGCAAAGCGAAATTTACAAGCATACATACAAAATATATTTACATGTATTTACAATTACATACAATTTAGAAATACAGAAATCAAATCTTCCCCCCCAGAGAGAGAAAGGCCCAGGAGGGACTAAATGTCACCCTCTCTCTCTCTCCCAGATACAGCAAAGCTCACATGTTATCTGGTCAGTTAAGATTAGTGGAAGAGATTAGAAAGAGAAGCAAAGGGACCCAGTACCCAAAAGCAAAGAAGAAAGAATTGTTTATATGTTGGCTTACCAACATATTGTCCGTATATTGGCTTAGCAAACCAATGAATGATATAAGCTTGATCATTAATACTCTTTTACAAACAATGATATAATTTCTCTTATTAGACTATTCCAATGAGCCTTAAACCACTACAGAATGCATTAAGCAACTAATCAAACAGAAGCTGGACAGGAAACAACTAAGACTTAAATGATGAAAGACAGGATCTTGGAGTCTATGAATCAACTGCATGCATGTTTAGAAGGCTAAAGATTAGTTAATACTGACAAGAGGTCATATTTAGGTTCTGAGAATAATGGTACCTGGGAAAGGCAAATCGTTTTATCTCTCTGAGGACTTTCAGATTCCAATAATATTGCAGTTGTTTACATGCAATTCTTATACAATGATGTTTCTTCAAAAACAAATGGGTGACAGCAGTGGCCACCTGACACTTGTTCTTCTTGCTTCGCTATTTCCATCTTAGACTACTCTGTAAGAATCAGCAGAACTCTGACCTGCGTTGCAGCAGTATTGCCCTCAAGAACACCACTTTTACCTTAACTCCAGCATGTTAAACAGCAGTGGAAGTACTCTTCACTGGCCATGTGCAGCCACCTTGACTTCCTTTGTGCAGCACAAAGCTACTTGAGCAAAGTACGAAAGCCCTGTTCAGCTATCATTTACACATAATTGCCTTTGACGTTTCAGTAATTCAGTAATTGGGGTGGTGGATTGTTTCTTAATTTTTTAAAAGCAAAGCAAGCATATTTTCTTGCTTCATAACAAAAATTGCTTAAAAAAACAAACATCTTGCACTGACTTTTACTTTTGAGCATAGCTAGTGAGGAGACAGATTATTTTAGTAAGGATCCAATCTTGCAAGGTATGTCACCTTCTTCTGAACAGCTCTGAAACTAACTATACCTGTACATAATTTTGTTTCAAACTCACTGTTGTGGAGAGACTGTAGGCCGAAAAGCAGGCTTGTTTATGTCTTGCCTGGACATGTTTTTCTGCCAGGACCCCTGGCTGTAAACAGGTTGTGTAAGGCCCCACACACCCAGCTCGTGTCTCCAAGGGGTAAATCCATGTGATCCCCATATCTGGGAAAGTCCAGGCAAGAGCTTCTGCCTATTATGGTAAGGTTTGGCTGACTGCCAACCTGATTGGTCATTCTAGTGGCCAAAGAGGCCATTAATCTCGGCCCACAGTCAATAAATAGGGGTGCACAGGTAAACAAAGTGCTCTGACCCTACCTGCAGCTCAGTTCAGACCCCACTGCAGTGCCCTGCTGCTCTGACTCACCTGCACGGCTCAGACATAGCTCTGACCCTCACTTGCAGCGTTCAGAGGCTCAGACCTCATGCTTTGATTCATTCGCAGCTCACCTGCTCTGCACATTTTTTGCCTCCTAAGCCAGCTGTGCACATCTGCACGCTATTGTACTACCAGGACCAGATCCTGCATTACTTTACCTACGGAGCTCAGACTCCCAGCAGCCACGCACACTTTGCATGCCTGCTGCCTATTATTGCCTGGTAAGTGCTGTTGCCGCTGAGATAACCAGGAAGCAGACTCTGGATTGTCTGCACACACGGCCTGAAGCCGTGAACAAACGTGCCAGAGACAGCACTGATATTCTTCTCCTGCTCCTGAAATCCTGCCAGCTGACAAGCCCTGGACAAAGCATCCAGAAGAAGCCAGCAGCACCAAGGCAGAGATCATCCTTCGCTAGGAGAACAAAGGTTAGAGAAAACCATTATTTCCCCAGAGACTGGGAAGATTTATCCTCTCCCCTCAAGCCGGGAAGATTCCAGCCTCCCAAGTCCACAGGCAGAGACCCTGGAGAATTGGACAGTAGGCACAGGCTGTGACATAGCCCCAGAGTGTGATTAATAATTAATAATACTTGCGAGTAAAAGCTTTAATACCTCTGTAATATAAGTTGCCTCTGCCGTAGAGCAGAAAGAGTTTCAGCCCACTCTGCTGGGCAAATAGCATAAAGATCCCAAGCAGCATTAAGCTGCAGGGAAAACTCCTCTCTCTATTTATAGTTTGAATGTTTGCTAGTTGATTAACAAATTCCCTGTACATATTTTATCCTAAATTGCTTTCATAACTGTGTATGACCTTTAATATTAATATATAGTGGTTGGGAGTGGCGAGAGTTCAGAATATTGAATTTAATAAATCTACATTTTTATATAAAATTTATATTGCCCCAATTAATTTCTTCCCTCCGCCAAATAGGCGTAGGTACCAAGAAATCCCCCTTCATAACACTCACACTATTGAAATCTCTTTACTAATGCAGCATTTTTCTTTCAAGCCTTAAATTCATAGAATGCTTAGAAATACTTAGATAATCACAGAATAATGAGGCCAAGAGGGATATGTTCAGAGGCAAGATCAATAAATACCTGACAAACTGTTGTACAACCTGTTTTCAGAAGTCCTAAATTGCTGAAATTCTATATCCTGCCCCCAAAATCTCATTAGAGTCAGAATGTCATCTCATTAGAATCCAGCCTAGCCTACTATACTGAATACACAGCTCCACTTCCTATTATTACCTCACCATGCCACACAAACCTTCCATCTCACCTTTAAAGCTCTTCAGAACTTAATAATCTTTGCCTGTAAACATTATTTGATGTCATTACTGGCCTTCATCTTCACTGAAAAATAGCAGTGAAAATGCCCTCTGCCTGCATCACTCCTGCCATCCTTCAGGAAAAATCTTCTCCACCAAGTTCTGACACGTTTTCTTGCAAAGTTGCAATCTGATTCAATTTCTACAAACAATATTTGCAAACAGACTACTGAACCCATAACTTTTCTTAAAAGTTCAGACGATTATTTTATCCTTCAGGTCTATTTGGTTTTTTGTTTTGTTTGTTTTTAATCTAGTTTGTCTCTATGACACAATCTCTACAGAGGATGGACTGTCATGCATATCACTGCCCATGTAACGTACAGCACAGCATAACTGAATGAAATCTAGACTTCTGCCACAATACAAATATTGGCACAACACTAAGCACCTTAAATTGGTAACTAAGTAACACAGGATTTTAATTCTCTTACCATTTTTGATGTTGGGTATAACAAGTTCTGTGGGTGAATTTCTGTTTCCGATGCCTTCCTTCTTTTGGTTGATACTTGTGATGAAACTGCTGAAAGTGGAAAACTGATTTTTGGCTCCTCTCTCCAATCCCTGTAATTAAAATGGCAGCATGCTATAAATTACATTACCGCAAGAGTAATCTTACCAAATTAAGTATTACAGAAAACACTTACGTAACTTTTATCTTGAAATTACAGTAGTAATACCTAAATCAGACACCAATAATGATTCTGCAAGTCTGTTTCAAATTGAATCAGGAAAAGTATCATAAAATTCCTTTCCATTACATTCAGAACCACAAGTATTAATTTAAATTAAGGAGTATAAAGTTATCTTTGGGTTACTGTGAGAAAAACACGGTATGATTAGAATGCTTTCAACAATATTCTAACTTTGTGTGTCCTCATTTCTAACTACTTTTATACTCCTCACTACATCCACCTCAGTTTAAGCAGATGATAGTGTCACATTCCTTTTTTTAAACAACTCTAATATGCTAAAGTAGTTTAGATGAATTTCCCAAGACTTGAAATGCAGGGCCAAAAATTGTGTGTGAGCTAATCTGCTAACGAAATTTAAACCACGGCTACCCGAGTACAAACACCTAACGATTCACAATTGTCAGCATCAACTGCCACTGAAGAAGGGCCAGACAACAAACATTTGTTAACACAATGTTCAAGAGCACCTACTTGACTGCCTGTATGTGCTACCACCAAGCCTTTACATTAACACATTTTAACAGTGAACAGAAGTTAAATCACGCAAGTTTCCACAGAATTGCACCAACTGGTCTGACACTGAATGCTATTCAGTGGGCCCAAGACAACAGAAGCTGCACGATGGAGGATGTTAATTTCAAGCTCAGATCCAAGTCAGTTGATATCAGGCGAAGATGGATTGACTCAGAAAAATGTACAAACTCTCCCTGCACATGATGGTTTTCTGCCTCACATTAACCTAAAGATGCATTTACTTAGTATGTTAGCTCCACTCTCAGAAATACAATCAAAACCACAAAACAACCACAAATGGTTTCATGCAAATCAAACCTGTCATTCCCCAAAGTGCAACAAAAGTTCTAGATTAATTAACATAATATCCTGTCTTATTTTCTTCTTCTTTTTTTTTTTTTTTTTTTTTTTTTTTTAAACCCATACATTTCCTTTTCCCTGTAAGAGCTGTAAATTTGGAATAAGACATGCAGGCAGAGTTCTGAAGAAAGTACTTCACTTTCCCCACAACATCCTGAAATACCACCAGGAGGGTAATAACAGAGCCCATAAACCTGCCATGCCACAGTGTGTGTAACCTGGTACGCTGCCAGGAATTTCAAATAACTGACACAAAAGCTGTTTTTCCACTGCTTGTAACTCAGCAAATTATAAATTTGAACAATCAGCAGGACCTCCAGCTTTAAAAATACCAAGTTTCAATTTCTTGTTCCAAATTCCTTGTATGCAACAAACATTCAAACAAAATGTAATTACCACTGTAATTTCCACATTAACTTCTTTTATTCTATAACCTTTGAAATATCATTAAGATATTTCTTAAGAGTCACCTGGAACATGATTGGAGATAAACAGACCCTGGACAAATATGCCAAGACATGACTGACTGGAAAAGGACTTTTAAACAAATCCATGCCTGAGGTTAGTCTGCTGTGTCACAGAACGTATGCTCTAGGGAGAATGCCTCTAGAGCTTGGACTTAGTCTAACTATGATTAATAGGGAATATATACCATAGATAATAAGGAACAGTAGGTTTTATGAAACAGACTATCCTGACAGCCTTTTTGACTGACTCAGCTTTCTAGGTTTTACTCCAGCCACACCATTGAAATAGTACAGTTATTTAAAAATGTTCTTAATGCCATCCCCCTCAGCAGTTATCAGAAACAACAAAAGTTGTACATGATAATTAACTCTATCATCCTGCTCCAAGCACGGTTCCAACAATATTAAATAAACACGCAGGCAAAGGCTTTACTGGAAAGCCCTGAACAACACTGGAAAACTACATGCTCATTAATGAGGATCTCTGACATCCTGGGAAAGTTATCTAGGACAAGCATACAGCACCATGTCATACTTCCAAGATTTTGTACAAGGTCAGGGAGACTCTAGAGCCTAAAACTCTACACACATACTGCCATCAGAAAAACAAACCCACACATAGAGAATGAGTATATTTAGAGGGAGTAAATGGATCAAAGTAATCTTTAGTCTTCTTTTATTAAAGAGAATATTGCTAACTCACAACTCCACTGGCTTGTTAGTGGAAGTTTTCCAAAGCATCAAGCTCTCCATAAGACTGGTGACATACTAGCATCATACTTTACAAATCTATGATTTTCATTATTGACGTTAAATTAGATGAAGGAAATAAGTCAAACTGCAGAGCACACATGGAGTGCTTTTTGGAAGAGGCAAAAGACCATCTCACTCAAGACCCATACTTACACAGCAAGCTGTGGTCAGTGGGGAGTCATGTTTTCTGTCCTTGTGCAAGAAGGCATGGAGGACACTCATCACCTAAAGGCAGCTGTCAATGCAACAGCCTAGACAAGAAGTAGGATCTTCATTTCCATTCATATCTTGAAATGTGACTATAGAACTGGTTTTGCTTTACAGAAGACTACTTATTCCTGCTTACTAGGGAGAAGTTATTTAGCTTCCCACACATTTGTTTTCAGAATCAGCATACTGAACTTCAAGCCACCGCCCCTTATATATTATTTCTAGGCACCATTTAGCCTATAAGGAAAGCCTGAACTCCTTGCAGGACCATGTTAATGGGGTAATTTCCACAACTTTCCTTAGCTAAAAAAGAGCAAAGAAAAAAAAAACCATTCTTTCACAATCCCACATGGCCTTTGGTGAGGAAAGGCCACCATATGAATGACAATAGTCACAGGATCATCTTATTCCGATTTGCAGCCATCTTAAAGGCATAGTGAGACATCTTTCACACATGTGGTCTTAGGTGAGAAAGGATACCACATTTATCTATTGACTTAAAATTCTTACCATTTCCACAGCTGTTGTGGAAAACAGAAACTAAAGGATGTCAGACCTTTATGTGGCCTTTGATGAAGCTCTGGTCACACCACATTAGTTATACAAATTTATGGTGAACCTCCAGTAAACTGAAAAAGTCAATTACACAAAATACAGGCAGATGATCTGAGACAAGGATATCTGAGGCTCACACCCTATAGAACACATATATAGTATCTGTATCACTGTGGTCATCATACAACAGTTATAAATTTAGAAATAATAGGCAGAAAGAATATGAAAACTAAGGTAATCTGGGGTATCATTGTATGTATGTATGAGCATGTATTTTAAAGGCAATTTTAATCGGAAAACCCCCAAGAATTAGCAATGATAGGATGAATCTCACAACACACTTTGAAGTACTGGAATCACATGTAAGTTGACCATGACTAGGGCTTAGCAGACCAGCAGTCCAATACCTTCTACAGCAATTCATACAGGTCTTGCAAAAGCATACCTGCATTCCCTATTTGGTATATCTGGATCAAAACCTGTATTCTGTTACCTACAACCAGTGAAATCCTGGGCTTTGGAGATGTTTATTACCTCTGTCCACAAAACTCTCTCTCTCTGTAGTAAACTATTAAAATCCATATACAGCTCTTTGTAAATTCAAAATCCTATGTGTATTTGACAAGCAAGCACATGCAGCCAATTTGAGCTTCTCTGTAGCAGGTCAGCTTAGACAACTTATGTCTGTAGGCAACAGCTTAGAGGTACATGAAGGATGCACATCTACAAACTCTTCTGATTCTTTAAGGCAATTGGTGTTCTACATGGCTGCCCAGTTGGACACATTCTTTTCATTAGCTGAGCCTTACACAAGTCAGATCAATTGTATCTTTATTCTAAAGGACTGGCATTTGCAATTCAAAGTCTGAAGCAGAGAATTCAAAGGTAAAAATAACTCCTGGGCACTTGTCCATTACAGACTTCTCCCATCCAAATATGCGTTTGAATGACAAGAACAAACACATTCTTTCTCATTCAGACAGATTTGCAATGCTGAAAGTCTTTCAGAAGACTGGAACATTGTAAGCAAAACACAAAATTGGCAGAACTGCTCAAAGGAGTTTGCAGTTTGCCTGTAATTACTTTGTTTAACATTATAATTATTTAATGACAGTTATAAACATTAGATGCTCGATCTTTTAAACACAAATTATGTAAATTTGTAATTTCGCAAGACAGATGCTTATCAGAACTGTTGAATTAAAATCTAATAACTGTATTACAGGGCTGGTAACATTTTTGCTCTGCTGTCGGACTGGAGTAACTTCCAGTAAGCTAGAAGAGTGGAGCTAAGCAAGATACTCAACTCATGCCAGGAAAATGGTATGTTCTGTAACATCGTATGGTCAGCAAAAAGAAAATCCTAACTCCAGTGAAATTAAAAATCTCAAACGAGGTTCCTGATATTAAATTATTCTGTAAAATAACGTTCTCACAGTGCCTTTACCCATGTGAACTCATTCATCCATTACTAAAACGTTTTTGCCACCTTTGCTTCAACATAAAGTGAAAACCGGAAAAGACCTTTCAGGAAAAAGTTAAAAACACAGCAGTGCCCTCCCGCTAGCTTCCTTAAGCGTATTGAGAGCTGAAACCCTCCACCCCCCGAAAAGCCCTAACCAACAGTCAGTGCCGCAAACCCTCAGTCATGACTAACCCAGAAGAGCAGACCGTTGTAAAATGTTAAAGAACTATAAGTAGGTGGGGAATTTATAGCTTCATTATGTCACTGCTTACAGATGCACTTGTTATTTTTAAGAAACTTGAATGAAAGCCTCTCAGCGGAAAAGAATTTGAAAGAAAATTAACATGATGTGTGTGTCCCCCCCCCCCCTCTATTCCCATCGCCACGAATAAAGCGGCAGACAGAGCGAATGGCAGCGGAGACTGCAAGGACGGTGTCGCTTCCCGGGGCTGAGACCTGGTGGGCAGTAGCCCGGGCACTGACGGGTCGCTCGGCACCGCCGGCTGCCGCAAGAGACCTACCCCGGCTGCCGCGCTGGATCCTGTCCGGATGGGTGGCAGTGTCTCTCGCTCCTTTTCTTTCTCTCCTTCTTCCTCCTCTTCCTCTTCATCCTCGCCGCCCTCCGGGGCTGACGGGGGCGCCGCGCAGTCCTCATTCAGCTCCGCTCCCGCCGCCAGCCCCTCGCCGGAGGGTAGGTCGGCAGCAGCAGTGGCCGCTGACGGGCTCTGCAGCGACATGGCCCGGCTACCGCCTGGCCGTCCCGCTCTTCTCTGCTCACGTCAGCCTCTCGGCTCCCACTGGCACTCGAGCCCCCGCACCCTCTTCTTTTTCTTCTCCTCCCTGCCGCCGCCGCCCCCGAGCCCCTCCGAGGAACCCCCACGGGCACTCCCAGCACAGCCGCTTCTGCTTCTCGCGGGGCGGCCGCGGCAATGCAGCAGCCGGCCTGCTCCCGGGCGCTCAGACACCCCCGCACGGCGGGGCGGAGCGCAGGCCGCCCCCGCCGCGGCCCCGGAGAGGAGGGGGAGAGCGGGAGGCAGCGGAGCAGATGTGGCCGGAGCCGCCTGACCTGCTGCCCCTGTGCCACTGCGCCCCCTACAGGTCGCGGGCAGGAAGCAGGTCTGCTGCGGCCATGTTGTTTCTAGGCGGCCCGTGGAAACGCTTTTGGCGACCGGGCGCGCCGCGCGGGGGCAGCGGAGGACACGGCCACGGAAACCGCGGCGGGGAAAAAGCGTTGGTGCCGGGCAGGCGTGCGGGAATAAGCGCTGTCCGCCGCGCTCTGCGCAGCCGCCGTGGCAGAGGGCGAACTTTGCGCGGCGCTAGCGGCCCCATGGGGCTTCGCTTGCCAAGGCACAGGTCAGGGACACCGCCAAGCCCCAGGGGTGGCGAGGACACCCTGCAGCGCCCATCTCTAGCGCCCTGCGAAGATCTGCCAGGCGCAGTCTCCTGCCTCGCAGCGAAGTCGTACCCACCGCGAGCGGGGAGCGGCCGGGCTGGGACATGGCAGCGAGTGAATAAACGAAAAAACAAACAAAAACCTGCCGGGACCTGCGCCTGCTTCACACGGGGCCGATGCGGTGTGTTGCACCGCTGCCAGGGACTGCGCTGTCGCACCGCCCTGTCACCTCAGGGTACCTTGGTCACGGCTTCGAGTCACGCTCTACCAAGTGCAACACCAAAAAGAAGTGTGAAAGCTTAGTCTTGTCTCTGCTTCCCTGGCAATGCCTGAGCGGTACCAGGCGCTGTGCGGATGGGCACAGGTCTCAGCCATTTGGGCAGGGTCTGGGGAAGCCTGAGGTAAGGTCCGCTGTCAGAGACGCTGTGCAGCAGCCCGGGCTTGTGGAAGCTTTCTTGTGTAGCGTAACCCAAAATCTTCAGACGCGCTGTGCTGACTGGTTGCAATACGGTATCTAGAGTAGATGTAACGCAGCATTTGTCTGCGGGATACTGACCGTCACTTGGCTCCGTACGCGAAGCTATGCAGCCCTTCAAACCATTAGCTGCCAGACAAACAAGCTTCTCTCAGCTCACTCTAATTTTGTGTCTGGAGAAGAGGCCCTCTCCCGGGACCAGGATCCCAGCAGTGTGAATAGCATTAGAGAGCACTGGAAACAAACCTTCAGCATTGTTTTTCAGCTGGAGGTGAGCCACGTGATCGCTTTTCCCGGCATTGGCATTACACAAGGAGCTCCTGCAGGCTGGGGCTGGGGTAAAGATCTCTGTCAGCGGCATAAAAGCAAGGGCATAATAGGTACTGCAGCGTCAATCTAACACAAACACTGAAAAATGCTTTCTCTTTTTGAAGGAACTGGCAGACCTGGAGTTTACCACGTTTCATGAAGAAATCGCTTTGTCTCCTTGCAAAGTTAAATATGAGAGCTGGTTTTCAAAACCTTCATACCTCACTGTGCTTGCTTCCCAGTTGCTCTCAGTAGTTTGCATGAATAAGTGGCCTGCTGCACTTAAACAAAGCCCCCCAAACACACACTCATCTTTTCCCTTTGTATGTCAAGAAACAGCATAATGATAGTAATTTCAACAACTTCAGTACAAGCAGCTGTACACCCAGTAGCAGTCCCCAACTGGAAGTAATTGACACAGCTTGTGCCAACTTGAAACATGGAAGGATCTGCTTCCTTGTGCTTGCAGAAAGAGGTGAAGCCTAGAGAAGTAGAATTGTAGGAAGGCAAATACACAAAATTAATTCATAATGCCTTCCCCCACCCCTCCCCAAATTCCATTGAGCTGTAAGGTCTTTGATAGCTTCAAAAACACTGAAATAGCTTTCTATCAGGATTTTTTTCACAAAAAACTATTACAACATAAAGGCATCAATTTTTACTGTCCATACTGTTCTGTGCTATTGATGCTGAAGTGTTCTGCTGAACTGAACTAATTAGGATTAATATCCTGACCCATGATAATTATGAAAAAAGGCACAAAATAAAATTAATTCCTATTTTTTATGAGAGTAAAAGGACCACATAATGAGGGACAAGCAAACATATTTTCATATTTCTAACAAAGGTAGCCTACAGCTGGTGCCTACAGTCAGTAACTAATTCATAGATCCACAAGGCAGCCAAAGATGTAGCCACAGCTGGGAAAAGCATGTCTAAATTGGCTTTCAACTTTCTACCAGGGATTGATGCTAACTGGGTGTAACAGTGTTGCAGGTCATGAGGCAGTGCATGTGAATCCTGAAATCATTTGTTGGCAAAATTATAAACCAGGGTAGTGGAACAGTAAGAAAACAGGATAAAGACAGACTGTCTTCCAGTACAACAAGATTTCTCATGTATACAACATGCCAATTTTTGCAAAACTGAACAGAGAGGGGTATGTAACTGACATTTTAGAAGATTTCACAGAATCATAGGATCACAGCATCATAGAATGGTAGGGGTTGGAAAGGACCCCTGGAGATCACCTAGTACAAAGCCTCTGCTAATGCAGGTACACCTTAGATCAGGTTGCACAGGAAGGCATCCAGGCAGGTTTTGAAAGTCTCCAGCTCTGATTACACAACCTTTCTGGGCAGCCTGTTTCAGTGTTCCATCAGCCTCAAAGTAAAGAAGTTTCTCTTTTAAGTTCAAGTGAAACCTCCTGTGTTTTAGCTTGTACCCATTGCCCATGGTTCCATTGCTGGCCACCGCTGAAAAGAGCCCATCCCCTTGACTCCCATCCTTTAGATACTTACATGCATTTTTAAGATCCCTTCTCAGTCTTCTCCATGCTAAAAAGCACCAGGTCTCTCAGCTTTTCTTTCTAAGACAGATGGTTGTGTCCCCTTAATCATCTTTGTGGCCTTCTGCTGGACTCTGTCCAGTAGTTTCCTGTCTCTCTTGAACTGGGAAGCCCAGAAGTAGATACAATACTCCAGGTGTGGCCTCACAGGGCAAAGTAGAGGGGGAGGAGAACTTCCCTCCACCTGCTGGCCATACTCTTCTTAATGCGTTCTAGGATGCCGTTTGCCTTCGTGGCCACCAGGGCACACTGCCGGCTCATGGTCCACCAGTGCTCCCAGGTCCTTCTCCACAGAGCTGCTTTCCAGCAGGTCAATCTATAACCAGTACTGGTGCAAGTGCAGGACTCTACACTTGCCCTTGTTGAGCTTCATGAGGCCAAATTCTTCAGCTTGTCCAGGTCTTGTTGAATTGCAGCACACCCTTCTGACGTGTCAGCTGCTCCTTCCAGTATTTTGTCAACAACAAATTTGCTGCAAGTACACTGTTCCTTCATCCAGGTTGCTGATGATTATGTTGAACAAGACTGGACCCAGTACTGATCCCCAGGGGTCACCACTAGCCAGAAGCCTCCAACTAGACCCCGCACCATTGATCACAACAATCTGTACTCTGTCATTCAGCTAGTTCTTAATCCACTTCTCTGTTCACTCATCTAACCATAGTTTATCTGTGAGGATGTTATGAGAGACAACGTCAAAAGCCTTGCTGAAGTCAAGGTAGGCAACACCCACTGCTCACTCCTCATCTACCCAGCTGACCACATCATTATAAAAGCTATCAGATTGGTTAATCATGATTGTCATTTCAGGAATCCATGCTGACTATTCCTGATAATCTTCTCTAGAGGATGATCTCCAGAATGAGCTTTCCATCAGCTTTCCAGGGATGGAGGAGAGGCTGACTGGCCTGTAGTTTCCTGGGTCCTCTTCTTGTTTGTTTTGAAGTTTGGAGTAATGAATTTTTTGGCCAGACAGCCTAAGATTCCTAACACTCAAACACACTCAATGCCTTTATTTTGAAAATATTTGCAGGCTTTTTGTTTGTGTCACCTTTCACAATATTTCCAGTTCTTCCTTTGAGGCTGATAATGCCTCAAATTGCTTTCCTTCATGGTTGCTTTTTCACTTGCAACTCTTATGTTTCCTCCTTTACCTTTCTAAGGACCCTTTCCTTGATCTCTTTGATCTTTTCTGAGCTGCCTAAAAATATTAAATCACACAGTGCCAGCTACTTCACAGCATTTTTTGGTGATTGAGAGGAAAAGTAAAGTTCAGTCAAAAACTACTGCTGATGCCAAGTACATGTTGTGTGGGCCTACACATCCATGCTGGTTCCTGGATCAGCTTGGCCTGCACTGGACCCCATGCTGGTGTGTCACACTACTGGCTCAAATAAGCACATGTACATTGTGGTAACACCTCTGAATGACTATGGGGTGGGGACACACAGGGGGCAATCTTGAACATATTTCCCTTGACTTGCAGGAGAGTAATCTTGCCTTACCAGGTTACTGACCATTTCAGCTAGAAGACAACCTTCTTGACATCTAGGCATTTTAGAACTGTTCACAAATATATTTTTTTCTTACCCAAGAGTTTAAATTGCCAGGCAGGGAAAAAAGTCAGTGGCACATCTCTGTGCAATGACGTGGCCAGGCACATACTGCCACTAGGAATGACAACTGGAAACAAACCAAATGCTAACATTTGTTCGCAAGTGATTAGTAAATGCTTACAAGTAATAGATACAGTTGCAGAGACTGGCATTTGGAAGTGATGCTACATTCCCTAGTTAGTATTTTCATGACAAATAATTGAATATACCTCACACATTTCTCTGTAGTCAGAAGTCAAAATGCAGCCATAGCCAAAATCAGCCCAGATTTAATTCAGTAATATTATATGTGGTTTGGGCCCATGATGGATTTTCCACTGGCCCTCAAATGCTTTGCTTGTGTTTGAAATCAAAGAGTATCAAAGATCCTGCTGCAAACTGGCATTGCAAAAACTGAAGTGGCCTGTGTCCTTTAGAATCACAGAGTCACAGAACGCGAGGACAAATTTCTTCACTGTGAGGGTGACACAACACTGGAACAGGCTGCCCAGGGGGGTTGTGGAGTCTCCCTCTCTGGAGATATTAAAAACCTGCCTGGATGCGTTTCTGTGTGATCTGATATAGGTGATCCTGCTCTGTGGGTGGTTGGACTTTCAAGGTCCCTTCCAGCCCCTGACATTCTGTGATTCTGTGATTCAAATTGGAAAAGACCCTCAGGATCACCAAGTCCAACCCTCCTCCACAAGGTTCACTCTAAACCATATCCCCAAGCACCACATCCAAACGACTTTTAAACACATCCGGTGTTGGTGACTCAAAAGAAAAGGTAGGCTGAATTTCCTGTTCAGTTGATGATACACTGTTGTCACGCAGATACACTCTGTGTCTCTTTTTATCGAGTAGTACTGTTTCTTTATCTTCTCACTGATTGGAGACCTCTTACAATCCTCAATACAAAAATCTACCTAACAGATGTGTGCTTTGTGAGATGGACCCTGAGTGGGCACAAGGTGAAGCACAGGATGGTTGAAACATTGAAAGGGGAAGTGAAAGCTGAAGACAACACATTTCCTCTCTATGGGAGTAGGAGAGAGAGAAGTGGTTGGGAGTTTTCCAACACAACAGGTTTTCAGCAAAACACTTCAGATTTAACAGAAAGGCCTGATTCATTCAATAGAAATGTTTTACCAAGAAGCATCTTTTCAAGTGACCTTTTACCAGAAAGCAGGCAAGATGCCACTGAAATCTACCTGTTACTCTGCTGACTCAGTTGGAAAGCTTGCTACACTTGTCATATGAATCATCTAAATCAGAGACTGCATGACTTCTGGGCTCCCTGGCCAACTAAATCCCAAGCTGCTCTACCCTCCTGTGCCACCTGCCCACGTCACCCATTAGGGAAGACGGAAGGTCCTGTTTGCGCACAGGTCGTGACTGTTCAGAGACTGCACAGTTTCAGAGCTCATAAGGCATGACCCTAGTCTCATCTGACAGTCCCTGTCATCTGTTTCCCTTGAAGTTGGACTAAGGTATACATTTGGGGAATTTTGTCTTAAAGAATCCATTTGCCTGTGAATTGGTCTGCCCCAGATGACAAGCTAGTCCAGTTATGTTTGCTATTCTTGATGAATTAGGCTCTTAGAAGACAAAACTAGCATGATCTTCTCCAAGGTACAGCAAAACAACAAATTAAAGACTAGGAGATAACCTTCTTTGTTATCTGTGATCTGGACATTATTTTAAAATGAGATGGAGACAGATAATTAGGATCTTATTCTATTCGAAATGGAAACAAGAAACAAGTATGCAATGCTAAAGAAAGTTCAAATGAGGCAGCAATATATAATGTTTCGTTCAGAAAGTTCCAAATGGCAACATGCTCTTAGTTAAGTTTTCTATTTAGCATGGCTATGCAAACTTTTGCTAGCTGCTGGGTTAACAAACTAACCTAATTTCTTTGAAAAGAGAACATTCTTGAACTCAAGTGTCAGCGAGAGAGAACATTTAAATAATTTCAGTAGGCTCATCCTCTCTGTTTATGAGGCTGTAGCCTAAAGGAGCAGTGCCGGTCGAGTGCATATAACGAGGGCTGCAGCTCCCTCCAGTGCTGGCACAGCAGCGTTTCCAGCCGCGAAGGAAGTTGTCCTTGGCTGAAACAGCATCACCCTTGGTTGCCCTCCTGGCTCCTAGCATTTGGAAATCATTTGTTAGATCACAGATGTGTTTGATATCCTAAAAAATCCTAGATTTTGAGCCTTAAAGATAATAAATGTGGGGTGAGATCGGATCATGTATGCAGTAATTTGCATGAGTATCCTGGTATCCTGATTGCCAGGGCAAACAGCATAGACAAGATTGATCTCATATGTTAGTTTGGGCAGGATTAAAATCTGGATGACTGAGAATTACAAGCTGGATTCCTTTTGAGAATTTAATATCTTAATTCATTATGTGGTATTCCCTTTATAATGTCTAAAAGGGGTGGGCACTGTGCCTTGGTTAGCTAACTCATTTCCTTTGTATGGTTAACTTCTATAACAAGACGAGATAGCTGAACAACTTACAGAGGTCTTGAATCTCCCAAGGAGGAAAGGCCTCTGGCTGACATATGAGAGTAACTAAAATGAGAGGGCTGGGGCAGTTGCTGTCCCCTCCCATTGAATGGTGCTGTTCTTGACAACAAATCTGCTCCTTTCCTGTAGATCTGTAAGATAAATAAGCTTTGATTTTAACCTGTTGCTTCAAGCATACAGGAACCTAAAGTGGAAGGGAGACATCTTCCACAGTGCTAGTGAGCTGCTCCTGCAGCAGATCAAGCTCTGAGGACAATTCTTAAATCCTGTTCCTCGTATGCAGCTGCAGCTGGGCATGGATTCAGCTGCAAATCTGTAGCACATGCACCAATCAGTCCCCAGCTCAGCACCTAGCCAAGTGTAACTGTTGGTTGCTGTGTCAGGCAGGCACCTAGATTCCCAGTCTCAACTTTTCCTATTCCAGGGCTGCTTCATTTTCTCTTCTTCCCTGCTCAGAGTATGTTGTTTGAGAATGTCTGTTATTTCAAAATGTGTTTGAGGGCTTCCTCCCATGTCTCCTACAAACAATATCAGCTTCAAACCAAATTCTTCCACTTTGATGAGAGTTTCTTAACTTTCCCACACTGATATCAGTTGCAGACTCCTCCTTGGACATTGCTATAGATCCACTGACTGCCTTTCAACAGCTTGTCTGGAATAACTGTGAGAGAGAGTAAAGACATAAAGAACCATGTGCAATGCTATGGCAGCCTCTGACCAAAAGCACTGAAGAAAGAGAAGAACTCTCAAGACAACCTCAACATGTGTTGTAGCATCAGCACAAGCCCATTGCATTTACATACTGAAATGTTCACCATCCCTCTGAGGAGCACACCTGAGATCTCACATCAGATTTGTGAGAAGATAGCAGCTCCAGGGCACGCTCTCAGTCAGCATGGACCAGAAGCTCCCTGTATGCCAGGAGGCAGAAAGGAACACAAGTCACAATTTTCCAGGAGCACTAGAAGCACTTACTGGATTGGATGGGTGCCTTGGGCATCCCTGTGCTGTGCAGTGTGGATGCCTGAACAGCAGGTAGGGTGCTCCAGTGCAGGTTGTGCTAGCACTCTCCCCAAGGGCCTTTGAAAAAAAAGATGCACAAATATAAGTGACTCAAAACCCGTTTCTTCAGTGTTAATTCTAGCAGAATTGAAGACACGTAAAGCACAAAAACCTCCTGTTGGTGTGTGTAGAACAAAAGGAGGAATGGAAACACAAGTACTGTAATGGTGACTCTATTTACTTAATAAATGCACAAGTCATGCTGTTTTGCTGCTGTCTTCTTCAAAGGAAATGTTCACCAAGTGGAGGTTAATAACCACATTTTCTGTCCTTGCAGAAATGCAGAGTATTGGTTTTGATAATCAGATTGATATACCTGAGTTCTTCCTGTATAATTTGCTTTTAAGAAATGGTGGGTTGGTGTTTGGGGTTTTTTTTTTTTGTTTGTTTGTTTGTTTTTGTTTTGCTTTTTACTCTCCCTTCACTTATTCTCCTTAAATTTCTGACATTTTCCAAAGATTTTCACCTCTATAACCTCTGACAGGGTTGTGATCACTGGAGTCCTTGAGACACATAGTAAGGCAGTAGAGAATCCTGGAGTTGCAAGACAATTTTAATGTATAAATAAGAGATACTAAAACAAAGAGCTGTACCAGGTCCCTGTATGAATTATTACAATCTTTTAAACTGAAAACTCCATCTACTGGTAATACCTCTGTAAGCATTTTGCCATGAAACTGGCTCCAGCTCCTGGCTTTGCAGGCTAGTGCTGGTACCATCAGCAGGACATCACTTTGCTTTTCAATCTGAGTGACAAAATAGGATCATCCTGTTCTTCAACATTGCACCACTCCACTTGACCTCTGGAAAAAAAGAAGAAGAAGAAAGCTCTTGCAGGGCTTCCTGTGAAGCATCTGCCCAGGAGAAGAGGCAATAAAGACATGTGTAGATTTTCCCCATGCTGCAAAGCCTGGATGGGGGTGAATGGGGTGCCTGTTCTGGCAGGGCGCAGAGAGAAAACTGGGTGAGGATGGCCCTGCTTCCTCCAAGGTGTTAAGCTGGCAGCTGGAGTCTCCAAAATTTTCAGCTGATACTGCAGAATTTCCTGTTATTGAGTACAGAAGTCTCTGATTTGCTGAAGTACAGGCTCCTTCCCAAGACACTGGCGCCAATTTATAATATCATTTGTATTCAACCAAGTACTTCTATTTATAATAACCTTACCAATCATATACTTGGTAAAGCACTTCTAAAGAAGGAGATTACTTTCTGTCTTTCCAGGGTATGAAGTAGTGTACTATATAAGTACTGCAGCTTAAGTACTGTCTATTTTGAATGTCAGTTAGGATCAGGTAGTGTTTATAAAGTCCTGATTTTTAGCAGTTTTTATTCAGTACTTTTCAAATTTGCATCAAACTGAAACTTGGCATGTAAGCTGTCAGCACAGATGCTAGTTTTAGTCCAAAAATAGAGTATGTTAAAGCTTTTAAAGGTGTCAAATGGCTTATTTATGCAGTGGTTGCAGATGCTTTAGCTTTCTGGCTCTTTCAACTGTACAAAAGCTTACTTTATCACCTCCCTGCCTCCACCATTCTCCAATGATATAATTCCAAGTGGTGAGGAACAAGAAGACAAGTAATCACACTGAAATAATAATCCAAGGACAGCATGCCCTGGAAACAAAAGCAGCACCAATTTTGGAAGACACAGAACTATCCTTACAGAGTCACTGCAAAGATAAAAAAGATTGAGAATGTACTTGAAGTGAGCATGTTATTCAGAATGATGACAGTGAAAGGAAAGACAAAATTGTCAGCACTGTGAAAGGTCCCTAATGGTCCCATTTAGACAAGGAAGACGCTCCTCCAGTGATTAAAGCTATTTTGTCTTCATCTGCAGTGAATATTGCAGAGCGTAGGTCCATATCCACCGTATTTGTGGAGTATGTGTATTAAAGTTTTAGGCATCACACTTTAGAAAATTTAACGTAGATCACTTATATTCAATGATCTATAAACATTTGTATGGCAAAACCCCTGCCACTTGCATAATAAATCCAACCACATCCACAGGTGAGCCCATTTGCTCCATTTTGCAGAGGCAAATAAATGTCTTCTGAAGTTAAAAAATCTGAGTTCTGCTGGACTAGCAAATAAAATCAGATTTTTTAAACAGAACTTTTCATGCAGAATGTCCTGCCAACAACTTCAGGAGAGACCAGATCACTGTAAAGAGGAAATACACTCTGTTCTCTTTATTTCCTGGAAGACAGGATGGAAGGCACAAGAAAGTTGGGGAGGTCCTGCCTTGTAAGAGATCTATCACCACAGAAGTTTCCGTTTATAACAAATGGAGGCATAATACACATAGTTATTTGCAAGTATGTTTAAATGTAAATCAAAAGTATCCCATACGACAGAATCACAGAATGTGACAGGTTGGAAGGGATGTCCAGAGATCATCAAGTCCAATCCCCTTTATTAATTTTTCTAAGTTTTAAGAATACTTGAAGGATGTAAAAGTTGTGAGGAGATTTCAATTGAACTTACTTAACATGATCTTCAAATTCCAGCTGCATTTCTTCCGGTGAGCAGTTTACTCTTGGTAGGAGCACTTATGCCAGTACAAGTTAATGTGCATGACTTCTTGTGTATCCTACCTCTCTTGGGGAGGCACATTCCATCTGTTTGTAAAACCAAGAGAATTTGCCACAGTGGTTACAGACAAACATCTTAAAGTTTAGATCCTTTAAAAACCACTGAATCCAACTGGACCCAAATATAACAGAGACCAATTACAAGATTATAAGCGTGAAGCATTTGCTCATACATCATATAATATATTAACTAATCTGTGTTTTTTTTTTTTCTGAAGGATGGTAGCATTTCAATATTCTTTGGCTATACCTCTTCTAAAAGATTTTCATGAGTAATTTCTCCTCTAAAATTTGCTCCATATAATATTCATGATACAATATTAAGCTCTATTTTATAGCCAAGATTTAAAAGCACACACTACAGCACTCATGGCATGCAAACCTTTTAGTCCTTCCTGTCAGAATGAAGCAATGTGAAAAACCTGGGCTAATTTCTTTGGGTTTCAGGCAGCTGTGGATGAGAAGCAATTTATGCTCACGTTTTGAAGTTGTGCCAGCAGGAGTTTGCTCTTCAGATACTTCAGTATACCGTTAGAAAAGTCACATCTCATGTTGTCAATTGGTTGAAACCTGGTCACAAGTCTTTTTCCCTCCTGTTACAGCCATCCTTGTGAAACAGCAAGCCTGTTTTTCTGGCCAGTGTGTGCTCTGTGAATGAGTTCTCTAAAACTTTATTTACTGAAAACTCAGATATGTTTTATTAAGCCTACAAATCTGAAGGTTGAATCAGTTCATGTTTGATAAAAAAAGAAGTCACTATGCTAAAATCAGAATAGTTTTTAATAATTTAAAAAACATTACATTTATTAAAAAAAAAACCACAACAAAACCAACAACAAAACAAACAAACAATCAAACCCACTCCCAAAACAACCAACCAGACAAACCAGACCAACCAACCAAAAACCCCCTAAGCCATTGTAAGGACAGGCTGGAGGAGCATACCTTGGCCAGATGCTTTTTGAATCTTTTCAGCCTTCATGAATCCCAGGCCTCATTGTGACATTTCTCCTCACAGAATCATAAAGGCTGATACCAGAGCTTTCGAGCTCCTAAGAGTTTCTGCTGTACCTGTTTCCAAGTGAGACAAACAGAAGGTGGGGTTTTCAGTAGGTTGCTCTTGCTGTTGATAGCCAGCAGTGGCTGTAATGTCGTGATACTTTTAGGTAGCATAAACCAGCTCTGGTGTTGAAACGGGCTATCCACTCTTCCCCACTCTCCAGTTACTGGTTGTTACCCCACCACTCCCTTGCCCTGGTGTTTGCAGGAGCACTGTGTGTGGTTTCATGGAGAGGTGGTTGCATTTAAACCAGAGAAAAAAGAAGAGAGGTTAGTAAATCATTAATTAAAAAATGGGGAGGGCCAGCAGCAGCAGCAGCAGGGCCTAGGCTCAGTGGTGGCTCAGTGCAGTGTCTGAAGATCAGGCATCAGCTGCAAGGCTGGAACTCAGCACATTGATGTAGGTGCTGTACAGGAAAGGGCAACTAAGTCGATCCTTGACTCAAACAGGACGTTGCTGCCATTCAGAGCTCAGATTCTCTTCTGATGTCTGTCTGCCTGCACCACAGAAGGGGAATATGCACGTAGGTTGTATTTTGCAAGAACTGCCCAAAAAAGGAACAGTGAATATTTTTTGCCCATGGTGTGATTTGACACATGACAGGGCAACCTTCCAGGGCAAAGAATGCAATCCTAGTGTGTATCTGATATAATTAAGGAAGTATGACTTAAGTACCAGCTCATGGCAACAGTCTGGAGTGATACCAGTGGCTTGAGATACAATGCTGTGGTTTTGCTTCCCATCTAGGGAATTGCAATATATGCTAAAAATACTGTTTGGCACATGGAAATAGAGAGTGTTATCACATGCAAAGGGGGAGATGAAATGTCAGCCCCAGTAGAAGTCACCACGGAAGACAGAAAACATAGCATTAAGCACTTTGAAGTAAGCCTTTTTGTGTTGCCAGCAAAATAAACTGGGACTGGGTTGACATTCATTATTCCTCTCTCCCCCTTTGGTCCTTGCATGATGAAAAATGATATGTTTAGAAGTGAGTCATAGGTAAATAAAGCCTGTATAGGCAAGATTTTTTTCCGTATTAAGTATTAGTTTTCTGCCACACATAGTATCTGTGTAGCTACTGAAGATATTTTCTTCCCTGTGTTTTGTCATGGGAAGATGTCTTTATTTTTCAGCTGTATTTGAAGTCACTCATCTCTAGGGAAACATGGGAGGGGATGTTTGACATGCAAGGACCATGGTGACTCATCCTCCCCTCTAATACCACTCTGTACCCTGGCTCTTCTGTCTCAACTCTGGGTGGCACACAATGACTGTGATTTAAGAGAGCATCCAGAAGAGAAGAGTTCTGACAACCTTTTCAGAAAAAAGTACCCATGACTGTGTTTGAAATTGTGATTACAGACAGTGGCATCTGATGAGTTATTGAAACTGATATATTCAAGTTCTATGATCATATAATCAGAAGGGAAGGAGGAGAGAAATTTATACAGAGTTACTTGTGAAGAACAATAAGGTAACAAACAAAGTGGTCTGGATAAATAATAAATAAATAATAAAACAGATTTCAGCCTTGGAGAGCTGTAGAGACAAGTCCTTCCCATTTTACCCATATGAGTGGTTTAATTAACAACAATCTGCTTCTTAGTAAATTGAAAGTTACAATAAAGACAAATAAACTTGGTATTTTGCTTCTCTATTGCTCTGTGATTTAGTAATTTGTCACAACTATTAAAAAAATCGTGCTTTTCTACTTCCATGTTGCACAATACTCTTCACATGACTGTTAAACCACTCAATCCCCCTTTTCTGTCTGAGTGTTAATATAGCATCCACAGATGAGGCAGAGACAAAGTAAATACATTCATGAAGAACAGGTGCACAAGCAGGATGATGCAACTGTCTGCTCAGTCTGCTCACAGGAGCAATGCGGCACCCTGGGGCCCTGAACACAGATCCAGAAAGTGGGACTGAGCAAATTCCATGCCAAGTTGTTGACAATAACTGCTATGTGCAAGAGAGGTGCCAAGTGCCCAGAACTGCATGTCCTGCTGAACATATCACCAGACAACACCAAGGAAGTTAGATGTGCACACAGTAATAATTCATTTGCTATAAAACCAGATGCGCCTCCTAATTGCCTCTAAAAGGTGCATTCTGAAAATGTAATGGTCCAAACCTGTTATCAGATAAAGGGTTTCTAACTTTAATAATTAATTTGGAAACATTATTCTCTATTTACTTAAACTGCAAGTACCAATTTTAGTACTGAATGGCATCTATGAAGCTTTTGTGTTTGTGTTTTTTTTGTGGTTTTGTTTGGTTGGCTGATTTTGTCACACTTCTGCGTTTACAGGATCACAGGATGTTAGGGGTTGGAAAGGACCTCCATAGATCATTGAGTCCAACTCTTCTGCCAGAGCAGGACCATAGAATCTAGCGCAGGTTACACAGGAATGCATCCAGACAGGTGTTGAAAGTGTTCAGAGAAGAAGACTCCACATCCTCTTTGGGCAGCCTGTTCCAGTGCTCTGAGACCCTTACAGTAAAGAAGTTCTTCCTCATGTTTGGGTAGAACTTCCTGTGCTGTAGTTTATACCCATTACCCCTGGTCCTATTACAGGGTGCAGCTGAGAAGAGTTTGTCCCCTCCTTCTTGATGCCCAGCCCTCATATATTTATAAGCATTGATTAGATCCCCTCTAAGTCTTCTCTTCACCAGACCAAAAAGCCCCAGGTCCCTCAACCTCTCCTCATAGGGCAGTGCTGCAGTCCCTTCATCATCTTCACGTCCTTCTGTTGGACTCTATTGAATAGATCTCTGTCCCTCTTGAACTAGGGACCCCAAAACTGAATGCAATATTCCAGGTGAGGTCTCACCAGGGCAAAGTTGAGTGGGAGTTTAGAATGACTATGCTACAAGGATAGAGAGGTGACTGTGCATTGGCTTAGAGCAGCAGGTTTGCTTTAAAAGAGTTGTTTGTGTATTTTCTTTTACACTGTCCATGAAATACTTCGGGCTAGTCAGGATAGCTAGCTAAAAAATCCTGATCTTTGATATGCATATGTACAGTCTGTATTCTGTGAAAGCGAGTTGGCAGAATTTTGCATGAAGCTGTGGGTAACATCTCTTTCCTGAGCAATGGTACATCCAGGAAGTAGCTGCCAGGTTTCTATTCTGCCCATGAGAAATTATACTCCAGAAGACTCCCATTATGCCCATTCTTTTTAGAAGAAGATGACTTGCTTAGTGATGTGACAACTTTGGAGGGAGAGCTTTTACTTTATTGTCCCTATGAAAGTGGGAAAGTGAAGTACATTAATTTGGGGTTTTATCTACGCTTCAAAGAGTCACACTTGAGAAGCTAACATGAGTTGTGTGCAGGAATTATTCATCCCTGTTTCCAGAACCCCTAAATCTGTTGTGCTGAATGCTGTACAGAACAGGAATAGAAATGCAGGCCCACAGAAAGCTGATACAACAGATGACAAATGAGTGCTAATAGATGGAAATAAGGAAGTAATTCTGTTACGGGCTGCTCAGTGATCTGAAGCAGTAACCAGTTCTGAAGAACTGGTATGCAGGGAAGGTAAGAGGGCATTAAAAACTTCCTGTTTTCTAGCAAAAAGACTACATCCAGACTGAAAGATTTTGCTCATTATCTTTTTACAGTCTAATTGGAAATTCCCCTTGACACTGGTGGGTATTTAGCGAGTTTGAAGTATTTCAGTTTATACTTTGTGCATGTTTGATTAACTATTGTGGAAACCTTCTGGATGGCCACAAAGTTGTGATATCTGGATTAATGAAGAATCTCTAAACCTTAGGCGTGTGTTCTAAACCTGGATCTGGTCTCAAAAAAGTTCATCACTGTATGCTGTAGTGGTGCTCTGTAGCCAGGAATCCAGCACCTTTGGCTCTAGTATAGGTTTATCAAGGGAATAAGCCAGAGACCAGGCTGCTGCCACTGTCCATGGGTCATGCCAAATTCATCTCAAGCAGAAAAAAAAAAATCTCCTGGGTCTTTGTTTTGCACCAAGGATAACACAGTCCCAATGCAAGCTGAAGATCCACCACACAACTAGGAATTATAAATGGTAACAGACTGCTGTACAACTGAAAACACAGGTCAAGGACACAAGATGTCCTTGCCTCAGTAGTTTTCCATTTGCTCATGAAGCAAATGTCTCCAATGACTATCTGAATGTTCTCTTGGCTTGTTCTAGTCTTATGGGCAAAGCATTAACTGTGATGAACTTGGAGTTCATGCGAGGTCAGCTTACATGGTAAGTCAGACACCAAACTCCCAGTCTGTGGGAGTAACTCCACTGATAGAACTTCCTTAAGTAGAGTTGTAGCACTGTGCCCTTTATTCTCTATTGTATGAACTTGAACTCATTTTATCTAAAGAATTCTGCTCCTAATTGTTTGGCATAGTAGAGTTTTTGCTGAAAAAGGATTGAAAAAGGAGAAAGGAAATGAGAGGAAGTGAAGCCAGACTCTAAGTGGTGTGAACCTTGTTTTCCTTTTCAAAGTAAAACTAAATATATGATTTTTTTTTTAAATGACAGGTGTCTTTTGAAATATATATAAAATGTTTCATTTTAGTAAGAAGAAATGCTGACAATCTTTTTGTGCTACCAAGCTGACACGTGACTGACATTGGCTGGCAGCCTGTTACAACACAGTGGTACAAAGAGAATTTTCCCGACATTGCCACAGTACATGTGTGAAGTTTGTTGGTTTTTTTTTTCAGTTGAAATCTTACTACTATAAAGTCAGTCAACTGAGAAAAATTACTCATGTTTTGGGAGGTAATAAGTCTTCCAGAACAGTGTTAACCCAAACCTTGGGAAGTTTTGCTGGTTCATACTATCCTCCATCTCACAATACAAGTGGCTGAAAGGGAGAAGGGGCTGAGCTACACATTTCAAACATTTCCTTCCTAGTCCAGTATCATGTGACTACATGAGAGAAATGGCAAGGGATGAACCAATAATATAAGTAGTAATCTACATCTCAAGTTTTAAGGTAAAAAAGAAAGCAAACCCAAAACTGGCTCTTCCCTCCTGATCCCTACCTAATTGTTCAGCAGACTCTGTGAGAAGTCTTGGAACAATTTAGCTTTTCAGCACTTCTAATTTAAATGACTTACCAAAAATGAATATTTCATGGCATATCAGAACTCTGTTCTTCAAAGCTTCTCTTTAGTGATAATTATTCCAACAAGATCTATACTAAAGGCAAATCCTGTCATTTCTCTATATCATCTGCATTAACACTGTAAAACTAGCTTCACATAGATATCCTGTTTCTGGTATTTCCTCATTCTCACTTTTTAACTTCTTCTACATAAAATGTGACACAGTTTGAAGAGGTGTAGGGTTTTGAAACCCTACAGCTATCCAGTTGTGGACTCAGGAGGAAAAAAAGCAAGACTGCTAAAATGTAATCCTTTCCTCCTTTTCTTGTCAAGCCAAAGCTACCTTCAGTTCTGTACTGGAAACTCCAATAGCAATATCCATAAACAAAGTGATGTTTAATCCTCCAGGTCAGTTTGAAACATTGCCTGAGCAAGGAAGCAAGGTCTGCTCAAACACCCACATGGTTGGAGGTAAGAAGCATAGAGAGCTTCCACTAGACCTCACTTCTTTTGTACTAAAAAAACCCTAAATGATCAACCTTCCACCTGTATTATTTTCACAGTCTGAAGGGCCCAGAGGTAATAAAATAACTCCCCAAACCCAGCACTTACATCATGCAGTACAAAGCTGAAAATCTTTTCCATGTGCCTTGGACAAAGTCAAGACAAGTCTGTGTATAACCTGTCACCTCAGTTATCAGTGTTTCAGGCACACTTTCAGAGGCTCTTGACACAGTTCCTTCATGCACTGTACACACAGGAAAACAAGTATAAGGCAGAGTCCAGGCTCTTCATCTCACCCTTTAAAGTTCCCTCTTCTTCTGTGATGGATTATGCACAATTGATAATCTGTATTAATTTTGATATCCAGGCAAAGATTGTTAATAATGATGAAAACGGCTTATTAACATTAAAACTCGCCAGAAAACTTATTCACATGGTTCAAAAACCACACGGTTTGGAAATTTATGCACACAGGGAACAGGCAAAAATAGAACACATTTCTTAAAGCGTGTAACGCAAACATTATACTGGAAGAGAAGACTCTTGTGGTTGATTACACTGCCTATCCACTAGAGGACACGGGAAGCTCTTTTCTGCTTGTGGCAAAAGGCAGTTGATGAATTAGAAGAGGCTTTTAAGTATTTACTCACAAAATAGTATCAGACAGTACCCAAAGCACGTGGAGGGGTTGCTGTCGGCGGTCTCAAAGCTGTTAGAGGCTTTGGAGTTTCCCAGGCTCTTTTCTCAGGAAGCTGGGGGTCTGTAGCGCAGTCTCTCACCTGGTTCCTCGTGGTTCCCGATTCAGTAGAGTCCTTGCAGAGGGGCAGGCAGGATGCGATGCGACGTGCAGTCTTGGCACAATGGCAGGCTGGCTCTGCAGGCCGATCATGTGCAGGCATCTAGAATCTGCTCCTGGTAAACTCGAGGCAGTGGAGTTCTCAGGCAATTTCAGGATGCACACTGTGCTACCTGTTCATCCCTTTCTATCCTCACAGCCCAAGACTAATGGAGCTTTGGACACAGATTAGCCAGTCAGAATGGCACTTTCCAAACTTGACCATATTAGGTGAAACCAGGGCTTTTGTTTCCTTTTCCTGCAGTTGCTTCCCTCCAAGCAGGGGGGCATGTCTGGACAAGCCAGAATCCTCTTTTCCATGGTTGCTTCTCCCTACAGCACAAAGGGGGAGAGCAGAAAAACATACCCAGGCATGCCAGGGCATGGATAAGCCTATTTTTGGCCTATCAGGCCTACTATGACATCTTCCTTATACTCAACTTTCAGCTGCCCATTTCTCATTATTTTCAGGTAGGAAAGAGCCTTCCTTTGTTTTGGCCTTTGCCTGACTCTCAAAGTCTAGCTAAACATCTAGGTTGACCCTTATACTGAGGAACTCAAATAACAAAAGCCACTGGGAATGTCCTACAAGAGAACAGCACAGGAGTTCATGGTGGCATTCCTCCCACTACTTGCTGATATAATCCCCCAGATCAAAGCATTAAAGGTTAATGGATACTCAGTGTTGCCAGATGAGCATAAAGGAAGACTAGTGCAGCCAAATAGCCATGAACACTATGAGCAACAGTAACAGTAATTTCTTCAGACTACTTTCACTGAGCAGTCCAAAGCTGGGGGGGCTCACCTCAAAGGAGGAAAGAGACAGAGTTTCAGACTTCCACTATTTTCCCTTCAACTTCTGAGCTGAATGACCTAAATCAGTTTTGACTTTCTGAGACTGGTATTCACAAGAACCATACTTCACTGTTTCCAATACTCAAGACTGCTTTTCCCTCAGTATGACCTTCACTCATGCACACTAATTTTTCTGATGGAGAACTAAGACACTTTGCATGACCTTACACATTCCCACAGCCAGTCTTTCAGGTGCCTAGCATCCTTGTCCAGAGTAACCAGACAAGTGAAAGTAACACTTCAAATCCAGTTTTCCAAAGTGCAAGTTTCTGTAGAGATGTACTTATCACAAAATATCTTGCTGTGTATTATCAGGCACTACAGGTTTTGACAACTTTATGAGTTTTAGATGTGGATCTTAACAAACTCCCATTCCTTGACTGTTACAAGAGTGGCTTTGGCCTCTTAATAAACATGATGAAACAGTAAAGTAGCTGAAAAGAAATGTTGTGGGATTAGCTCTGCATGTGAACTGAGCTCTTGTTGTATTATTTAACAAAGAAAGATAAATGCTTGTAAGGTGGTTCTTTTGAAATAACAAATCAAGTAGGATAATTTGTGGAGACATGGTGTGAGTAGGATTAAGCTCTACAGAGGAAAGCCCCTCATGATATTCTAGCTGAAAAAAAGCAAGGCGTAATATTTACCGTTTGTCCACACAAGCTATCGCAACATTTTCTGCAACAAAGCTGAAACGGCATCTGCAGGCAGCTTTACTTAATGTTTGTGTGTATGACACATCCTGGTACACATAGATGTTAGCATAGAATCATAGAATCAACCAGTTTGGGAGGGACCTCCAAGACCATCCAGTCCAACCTAGCACCCAGCCCTATCCAGTCAACTAGACCATGGCACCAAGTGCCTCATCCAGTCTTTATCTTCTGTGTCACAAAACATTTGCAGTAGTCCCAAAACATTCAAGAGCACTGTTTATGACTGAGGGCCAGATTATAATATGGACCTCAATCATAAACATATGATGAGGTGTTTATGTATGTTTATGTTCACAGCTATTTAGTTTTACCCTAGCCTTTCCCAAATTTTCTTTTCTTTTGTCCCACTTCTGTTGGGCTTGTACTACACGAACATGGATTACTGTCAGGCTAGTCACCCTGTTAGAACTGCCAGAATTTCACTGGGCTGCTTAACTTGCAGTTTGATAGCTACTTCCAGGCATAACAAGGACATCCACTGATGTCAGAGAGGCTATTTGTGAAGCAAGGCACCATTCAAAGGGAATAGGGTATCTCAGAGTTGATCTGCCTGGTAGGAATGTGGAATTTAGGGGAGCAACAACAAGCAGAAACATTAAAAATTATTTTTGTATGGTTAAATACTTATTTTGGGGATTACAAAATACAGAAAAATAGGGAACAAATATATTAATTTAGTGAAGACTAGATCAGTGAAAATGATTCTTCACATGGCCTGCATCAGGAACAGTGTGGCCAGTAGGACAAGGG
The DNA here is from genome assembly GCF_015220805.1 of Pogoniulus pusillus. Classification (NCBI taxonomy): domain Eukaryota; kingdom Metazoa; phylum Chordata; class Aves; order Piciformes; family Lybiidae; genus Pogoniulus; species Pogoniulus pusillus. Next base: position 18,273,187 of record NC_087269.1, read on the forward strand.
AGGTTATTCTTCCCCTGTAATCAGCACTGGTCAGGCCACACCTTGAGTACTGTGTCCAGTTCTGGGCCCCTCAGTTCAAGAGAGATGTTGAGGTGCTGGAATGTGTCCAGAGAAGGGCAACAAAGCTGGTGAGAGGCCCTGCAGAGGGACCTGGACAGGCTGGATGGGTGGGCAGAGGCCAATGGGATGAGATTTAACAAGGCCAAGTGCAGGGTTCTGCACTTTGGCCACAACAACCCCAAGCAGCGCTATAGGCTGGGGACTGAGTGGCTGGAGAGCAGCTAGGAGGAAAGGGACCTGGGGGTACTGATAGATAGTAAGGTGAAGATGAGCCAGCAGTGTTCCCAGGTGGCCAAGAGAGCCAATGGCATCCTGGCCTGCATCAGGAACAGTGTGGCCAGTAGGACAAGGGAGGTTATTCTTTCCCTGTACTCAGCACTGGTCAGGCCACACCTTGAGTACTGTGTCCAGTTCTGGGCCCCTCAATTCAAGAGAGATGTTGAGGTGCTGGAACATGTCCAGAGAAGGGCAACAAAGCTGGTGAGGGGCCTGGAGCACAAATCCTATGAGGAGAGGTTGAGGGAGCTGGGCCTGTTTAGCCTGGAGAAGAGGAGACTCAGGGGTGATCTTATTACTGTCTACAACTACCTGAAGGGGCATTGTAGCCAGGTGGGGGGTGGCCTCTTCTGCCAAGCAACCAGCAATAGAACAAGGGGACACAGGATCAAGTTGTGCCAGGGTAGGTATAGGCTGGATGTTAGGAAGAAGTTCTTCCTAGAGAGAGTGATTTGCCATTGGGATGGGCTGCCCAGGGAGGTGGTGGAGGCACCGTCCCTGGGGGTCTTCAAGAAAAGACTGGATGAGGCACTTAGTGCCATGGTCTAGTTGACTGGATAGGGCTGGGAGATAGGTTGGACTGGATGATCTTGGAGGTCTCTTCCAACCTGGTTGATTCTATGATTCTATGATTCCTTCTGTTAATACAACCATAGTTTTGGTTAAGCTCATAATAAAACTTCAGTGTACTAGAAAAGAGACCATTCTGTTTTGCAACTGCTAGAAGTAGTAAACTTTGCTATTGGCTTTGGTATGAAGTCACTCCTTTAAAATCCTATGTACACTCTTTGTACTCTTTTGTAATGAGAATTTAAAAAGTCATTAATTTGGCTTAGTTTTCATGGGAGTGATGTAATCTGGACAATGTGCAGAGCAGTGTTTAAAGACATTGTTTGCAAGGCTGCGCTAAGTGGCGGCAGCACTTTGATTTGTCAAACACTCAAAATGTGCTCACTCTGGCACAGACTGGAAGAAACAAGGAAAACAAAGTGATATTGGTCACTCAGCTGCAGCTACAAAGGCTTACCTTGCACATGGCCAAGTTTTTAACAGAGTATGTTGATGTAGCACATCAACGGACACATCAGGGTAGATCTGGTACTGGACAGAATCACAGAATTACAAAATGGTAGGGGCTGGAAGAGACTTCTGGAAATCATCTTGTCCAATTCCTCTGCTAACACAGCTACACCTACAGAGGGCTGCACAGGACTGTATCCAGGCAGGTTTAGAAAACCTCCAGAGAAAGAGACTTCACAACCTATCTGGGCAGCCTGTTCCAGTGCTCCCTCAAAGTAAAGAATTTTTTCCCTGAAATTCAAGTGAAATGTCCTGTGTTACAGCTGGTGTCCATTGTCCCTTTTCCTGGTGCTGAGCACCACTGAAGAGAAACTGGCACCATTCTCTTGACACCAGCCCTTCAGATATTGATAAACATTGATAATCATAGAATCATAGAATCAACCAGGTTGGAAGAGACCTCCAAGATCATCCAATCCAACCTATCACCCAGCCCTATCCAGTCAACTAGACCATGGCACTAAGTGCCTCATCCAGTCTTTTCTTGAAGACCTACAGGGACAGTGCCTCCACCACCTCCCTGGGCAGCCCATTCCAATGGCAAATCACTCTCTCTGTGAAGAACTTCTTCCTAACATCCAGCCTATACCTACACTGGCACAACTTGAGACTGTGTCCTCTTGTTCTATTGCTGGTTGCCTGGGAGAAGAGGCCACCCCCCACCTGGCTACAATGTCCCTTCAGGTAGCTGTAGACAGCAATGAGGTCACCCCTGAGCCTCCTCTTCTCCAGGCTAAACAGGCCCAGCTCCCTCAGCCTCTCCTCATAGGATTTGTGCTCCAGGCCCCTCACCAGCTTCGTTGCCCTTGTCTGGACATGTTCCAGCACCTCAACATCTCTCTTGAATTGAGGGGCCCAGAACTGGACACAGTACTCAAGGTGTGGCCTGACCAGTGCTGAGTACAGGGGAAGAATAACCTCCCTTGTCCTACTGGCCACACTGTTCCTGATGCAGGCCAGGATGCCATTGGCTCTCTTGGCCACCTGGGCACACTGCTGGCTCATCTTCAGCTTACTGTCTATCAGTACCCCCAGGTCCCTTTCCTCCTGGCTGCTCTCCAGCCACTCAGTCCCCAGCCTATAGCGCTGCTTGATCCCCTGTGTCTTCTCTTAGCCATGCTAAGGAGCCCCAGGTCTCTCAACCTTTCCTCACACGAGAGATACTCCATAATCATCTCTGCAGTCCTCCACTGAACTCTCTCCAGTAGTTTTCTGTTTCTCTTCAACCGAGGAGCCCCAAACTGGACCCAGTACTCCAGTTGTGGCCTCACTAGGGCAAAGTAAAGGGGGAGAAGAACCTCCCTTGCCTTGCCAGTCATACTCTTCTTAGACGCACCACAGGATACCGTTTGCCTTCTCGGCCACAAGAGCTCACTGCTGGCTCATGGTGAACTCGTTGTCTAGGAGGAGTCAGGTTCTTCTCCGCAGAGCTGCTTCCCGGCATATCAACCCTTCACCTGTACTGGTCCAAAGAAACAATTTTTACTTAATCTGCAATGCCTAGCAGACAAATTAATGTCACTTTTTTTTTTTTTCTTTAACTAGATTCTGAACTAAAATAATTTTCACTTCACTGTAACTAGAATAACAAATATTCTAAAGGCATGAACAACTGGTAAGACATGAGTAAAATTACTTCCATGTGTATGTATGATTCAGTTTATTAACTGAAATTGGCTGGATTACAGTTTGAAAACAAGACACACATGTTGGCAACTACTGTGCTTCACTATATTTAGGCCTTTCAAAAGCATATGTCACATTTTTTTTCCCTGTAAATTGTACCCTTTTTAGTTGCTAGAAGATTCTGAGAATTATCTTTTCAAAATGCATATGCAAGCCTGACTTCTGAAACCGCATTCAGACATGAGAGGGTAGATCCATCAGTAACGTGGGCTGGGCTACAAGTTAGAAAGGTCTTCCAGCCAGTCAGGGCATACCAGAGAAGAGGACTAGGTATAAATGTTTCAGTGATTAGTGTGTTTCTCTATTTAGCTTGTATCCAGGGCTAAACTATAGCAGTTGCTCTGTCACCTGATGACTCTTCTGCAGCTGAGAAGAGGGATCAGGTAAAGGAAATGAGACCCATGGGTTAAAATGAGAACAGATTTAGTGCAACAGCAAAATAAATATTCATATTAACACCAAAATAATGTATACAAGGTGATACTCAGCCCAGTGAATGTACAGGAGTCATAATAAATGGGACCAGAATTATGAGTGAGCCCCTCTAAGAATGTGGGCAAGTGGGAGGAGAAGGAAGAGAAGGAACACATGCTCCCATCCTCAGCCATCTACCCTCTTTATAAAGAGCATGATGTTTATGGTATGTGATAAACCTGTTAGCTGGATTGGGTCTGCTGCTATAGCTTTTGTCCTTCCCAGCTTGAGCTCCTGGCTCCTGCTAATGGCATGCAGACCGTGTCTGGCCTATGATTCTGTTCCAGCAAAACCAGGACAGCATGCTTGCCTATGGCCTGTCTCACTCAGCTATGAGACCAAGAGAAACACAATCTAGTTCAAATAGAAGAGCTGTGTGAGATTTTTTTTTTTAATTAGGGCTGTTTTGTCTTGCAGGATGGTTGTTCTCATCTCCTGGTCTGCAAAATGGTGACAAAACAGACCTTCACTACTTCCCATAGATGTTATTAGGGGAACTTACGCTGCCAGGCTCTTAGGCTCTAGTTGCCAAAGAAAGGCAGATTATTTTTTTTGCTGTTCTTTAGAGGAACTTTGAGAGAAAAAAGCTTCTCTGCTTGTTATAAATAAAGAGAGAAACCTTCTGAACAACAGCAGCCTGACAGTGCTGGGATGTTCAGGCCAAGTTCTCATTCCCTGTCAGCCAACAAGGCCAGTATTATCTCTTCTCTCTGTGTTTCATTTCATTCTACAAGACCAAAGATTGTTTTGGCTACAAAACCAGAGATTGTTTTCTTGTCTTTATAAAATGAAAGCAAGCCCTGCCCTGTTGTATTAGAAAGTGTTGATCTTTTTATACCAGCTATCTGTTCAGACAAGCAGAAAATTTCAGATAAATCCTTTCTTATTATCTTTCAGATAAAGAGGCTTTTTTTAAAAACTGTTGGTCTAAATAAATGGTTAAGGTATTTATTTCTTGGAAGAATACTAGATGAGTTTTCTCTTGCCTCGGTGTTTGTGGCCATTAATCAGTGACAGCAATTAAAACAATATTGCCTTGTAAATGGTTTCCATTAACAGCCCAGTTCATGTGTTGGAGGGAGGCAATGGTTAGTAGGGTCACAGCACTCAGGGGATTTCTGAGGATAGCAGCCAACACTAGTACTACTGCTGTTATGCCTTTCTTTCTGTGATGGACATACACTTGACCAGAGCTTCATCAGCCTTTACAGTATGAGTGGTGGCATGCATCTCATATCACCATCTCTAAAGGCTGACATGATTGTCTCTACTTTCATGTGTTAGGCTAAGCCACAACTCAGCTAAAGGATTTGTCAGCCACCTGCAGAGGATTAGATGGACATCATTTGGCTATGGTTTCATAGCAAGCCTGGGCAGCTCATACTAGCAGCAGCTCTGGCATGTTGGGAGCTGAACTGCAGGATCCTATGGCCCCCGCAGAGATTAGACTACATTTATGCACCCAAGCTTTACAAAACAAGCATCAGTCACTGTTTACACACAGGGGACTTAAATGGGTTTTGATAGCTGGGTCCACTCTCTGTATGCATTATAGTCTGGGTGGGACCAGGCTGTAACCACTGTGTTACAAGTCAGAGATGGAGACCTGGGAAACCGGTCCTGAGACAGAGACCATCACAGCAAATCCCATGCCGAGAACTGCAACAGTGCATGAAGAGAAACAATTTTATTACCTATAAAGTGTTAGTTCTGTGGTTCACATGGCAAGAAATGTATTATTAATAGCAATTTTGGCCCAGAGATGAGCACCACCAAACCTGTTTTAACCTGGCCATTCTGGAGGAGTTTCCATATTTGACGGCTTTTTTTAAGGCAGATTTACTAAGTTGCCTGGTGACAATAAGGCTACCTAAAATGGAATTTACAGGATTTTGATGCTTGGTACAAAAATGAAGAAGTAGGATCACAAATCTACCTTATGCTGAATACCTCTCTGTATTGCTTGGGTACCCCTTGATTTTAACTTAAAACATTTCTAAGGATCGATTTCCATTTAGGTAGGAATTATATTACTGTCATTGAAATGACTCTAGCAGGCATTACTTTCATTAAAACCAACAGAAGCAAGATTAGATGCAAAGCCAACCAACCAACCCAAACAAAACCCAAGCCCTGTAATTTATAAAACACATTCTCTAGTGCAGCTCATGCACAGCTCCGTGAAAACCTTAAGGGAGTATATTAAATCCTTTGCAAAGCAAGTTCTAGATGGAAGACACTTTATACTGGATCTACTCTGATTTTAAGGCATTTAAACTTTAGCAACTATTTGAGATGTCTTCAGGTTCTCTGACTAAAATTTATTCTTTTCAGACCAAACATGGAAATTCTTAGATTGAACAATGTGGATTAATAAAAACCAGAAAAATGTCTCTTTACCCTTTACCCTCTTAACCCCTATTGTGCAAAAACCCACAATAATGAACTGAAAATCAATACTCTGCATTCATACAGAAAAGAGGAGTAAAGAAACAAGTACCATGAACAGTCAGGAAAGCCGAGTTCGAGCACAGCAGTGAAGCTGCTACTGCAAATAATTTACAATGGAGAAACAAGCTTTTAGTAGCTAATAAAAAAAAAATACCTTTAAAAGAAATGGTGCATTACCCAGGCCAGCATTATGCTTCCCCTCTGATTTCCTTCTTTTTTGCACCCTCTGCATATTTCCTTTTGATTTGCTGAAGGCTGTAATCCATGAACAGAGCCAGTAAGGGTCTGCACGAATGTAACAGTCTAAACTTGCCTTTTTTTTTCTCCCATGCAGATTGAGTCCTGAGGATTTAATGATTTACAAGACAACACCTCTTCTCAAGGCCTCATTTCAGCATTTATTGGTTAAAAGCGTGTCTTGATTCAAAGTGGAATTTGTGAGGTGAGAGACATTGCATTCTCAAGTGTATTTGAGTGCCATATAATAAATGTAATTTAGATCTCTTCTGTACTCACCCCTTTGGTGGCATAAACTTAGAAAGTGTCAAAAGGTCTAATGCCTATAAAAATTGGGCAAGTTACAGCAAGCCAATAGGAAAAAAAAAAGAAAAGAGATTATGTATTCTCTCTGGAAGACATCTAAGGAAGCTATGGATGTAACTGCAGCACTCCTTGGCTTCGGTGCATGTCTACAGCAGGAAGTATTTGGGATGTCCCTAGGGAAACTTACAGAAACAAAGGTTATAAAGTAAGGGGAAGATAAGAGAATTGATATAAATCCTTAGGAGAAATGAATTTCGTATTGGACTGAGAGTCTAGAAGAGGAATATCATCCTTCTGGAATTAACAATATATTACAAGAAGAGAAATTAGATCCTACAGCAATGATGGGTTCCCCCAGTGCAGGTACTGGGACCTCTCATGCTATTTTGTTAGTTATGGCTAAAGATTTAGGCAAGAGAAAGAATTTCTAATCCACTCAAGGAAGTTGTCAGAATTCTATGATGGACTACTGTTTTGTGATTTATACAGAATGAGTGGGACAATACAATGGGGACTCCAAATCTTGCCCCCCTCACCACTGTCTCTAGAGCTGCTCCTACTGTGGTGCTGTTAAAGCTTATGCTTACTACTGAAAATAAAACACTGCTGATAAACATGGATTCAGAAAGTGTTCATAGTCATGTGGCCTCATGTCTGACTTCTTTTTCCTCGAAGCAGGAACTACCTGGTTAAGTCTATCTTGTAACAGTTTTGTCAGTTGCCTTCTGAATATTGAGAAAGTCTTGCTTTGCTTGCAAATTCAGACTGTAGAACAAATGAAAATAACTTGCCAGCTTCAGCAAAACTACACATTTGAAGCTAGAGGCAAATTTCAGGATACCTTCTTACTTGAAGATTACATCAAAAGGTGGAAATCAGTAAAGTTCAACAATGCTATTTTGCATTGTTCCCAGTTACTGATGATCTGCTACAGGGGTGAGCTGCCCCATGGTCAGACTCCAACACTTGCACTCAGGCAAGGTTTCTGCTTCTGCAGAAGGGTGTGAGTGACCAGCTGCCCCACAGATACACAGTATAGCTTCAGCTTCTGCAAGCAGAGACCAAAGCCTTCACTCCCATGAAGCACCAGGTTCTACTCAATTGTACAAAGAGTCGTGTTTATCAAGCTAAGTTTCTTTAGAGGGGGAGGGAGAATAGAAGCAATTTCCTTTGCAAGAGGAAGATCCTCTTATCTTGCACTGAGTGTGGGTGAACAATGACTACATGGAGCATGTCATCACACCATCTGTGGCACCAACAGGTGTCTGCCAGACAGAAGGAGCTCCCAGACACCCACCCACCACCTCAGTCACCCTAGAACATGCCAGTGGTGGGCTGCATAAGGGGTGGCCAAGCATCCTGTGAGTGGCCTTTAACCCCTGAACTCACTGAAACATTCCCAGGAAAACCCAGCACTCCTCCAGACTGTGCAGTCCTGAGTCCACTAAGACAGGAGGAGATTCTCTCCTCCAGGAGAGGCCTATCCTGGAGGATATTTTTTGCAGCAGTGTGTTAGAAACAGACATGGTGGAGGACAGTGTCATGTCCCTCCTGACCAACCATGGGCTGGATACAAAGCTGCCAGGATGAATGCTGGCGAGCAGTGTGCCTCCTAAAGCACACAGTGACATTCATTCATCGATGTGCACATGTCACCAGCCTTGAATAGTTCTCAGCCACCCAAATAAAAAAAAGAATGAAAACTGCATAAGAAAACCCTCTCAGCATTACTAACTGTGCAGATAGTATTGCTGTCCTTGCCCATTGCTGCTGGGAGGGAGGGGATGTTAACGCTGAGGGATCCTTCCACACGTGCCAGCTACTATTTTTTGCTGTCCTCCCCAAAGGCAAGCACTGGCCATCTCCAGGCCTGCATTTCTGAAGCTGATCCTGGGATAGATATTTCTATGCAGGGACTCCTGAGGGCATCACCTAGGGCCTAGCCTCTTCCTCACTGCACCTTCTGTCTGCACACCCTGGGGCCCTCTTCTGCCAGCCTGCACTTGCTGGATGCATCCTTGCTGAACCAGACAGGACACAGACATGTGCCTAATGGAGGAATTCTGGTGCCCAATGGTTTATATTTCTATTTGTTGCACAGTGTTGTTCAAGGCCCAGAGCTGACTGGTCTGAGTAGTCTTAACAATATTACAGCAGCTACATGAAAAATCCACTGCTGGCAGATCAAGGAGGTTCAAGTAGAAATTCTCACTCTTGCATACACATCTTTAGCACATTATGTGGACCTAAACATGTGAAGAATCCAGCTTTCACCCACAGATGGCAATGAACACAGTCTATGCCTTCCCAAAGCTAGAAAATTACTTATTTAGACTCAAAGAAATGCCAACATATAGCTTAAGGAAAGGGACTTTAGCTTATGTCAAAACAGCATAATCAATTTGGCATGAAAAAAGTGAGAGGCTCACTGGTATAACATCAACCCATTCATCAGGCTTCTGTTCAACCCAGGAAAGCACAGACTCTGTGAAGAAAACTGCCTCATCCTAATAAGGCAGAGCTGTCTGCTAGCAGCATAGTCTGGATGCCTTCTATATGAACTAATGCAAACCATCAGGAGAACTGCTTCTCTATGACCGAGGAGCCATATCATCTTCTCGTCAACAGCAGAGCATGATCATCTTTGCAGGATTATTTGTGCCAAGTTGCACACAAATGCCTTGCTCGTATGCCTGCTGCATGAAAATCTCATGTTACAAGAAAAGCCACTTACTGATGTCCTGGGTTACCCTCTCTGCATCTTCTTCAATATGAAAGCACACAGTGATAAAGCCCCAGTCGTCATGCCCAAACAGTAAGCATTTTTTTCTGCACAGGGAATAAAATGATAGGAAAAAGTTCAATTTATTTTTGACTCTGTACTAGAATGATACTGGTTTTTAGGGTTGACTTGTCAGGATCTTCCTTGGTTTAGATTTAACTTGCTACAACAGAATTCATTAGAAATTACAGATGTATTTTGTAAAGGAAGATCACAGCTCAGAAGAAGGGCATCTATCCAAACAGCCATGCCTCTGTCTATTGGTTAGTAGAGGTGGCAAGCTGTCTGCTGAAGTAGGAGCTGATGCTCAATTATTTTGAAGAAATGTCTTTATTTGTGGATATAACATTCATATCCACTGCTCCACTACATTTCAGGGGCAGCCAGATCTGCCTAATGACATCAAGAGCAGCAGCTGAAAACAGGCAAATCATTTCTGGATTTTAAAGCAGGCTTTGTGGCTGTGTAGGAAAGAGGGGATTTCTTGTTACAAGCACAAATAAGAAAAAAAGTCTTTTACAAAGAAGAAAGCACATAAATCTTGTCAAATCTATCCACATTTTGCTGTAGCTATTATATTTTGCTGCCAAAATATAATCCTTCTTGCAGCAAGGTTTCTGTCTGAATTATTGGAAGATTTGCTTGATTAAGGACTGCAAGAAGGGTTTGAGCCAAAACTTCATTTTGGTCTATGGGCACTGTGGGCTTTTCTCATTACTTAGAAACACCCAAGATAATAAAATGCAGATGAACACTCAGCCACATCTACTACATCTCAATAACACAAACACCTATCCAAAACACAATGACATTCTGTACGTTTGCCTGCAATAATCAAGTACAACTCTACTGGCCTCCTAATTCCCCACTATGTCCTCAATCCAGATTTTTGGAGCGAGGTATTAGTGGCTTGACAGAGTACAAGGCATTATGGTGAGGGTAAAACATGCTATGGTGCTCTCAGGCAAATAAAAATTGCAGTTGAAAATATTTTGTTTAATCAGAGATGTTTATCTCTGAGCAAAAGATGGCATGAGCTTAGTCAACTCACTTTCTTTTTTATCAGGTGTTTTGTTTATCATCACTGGGGCTCCCTGAAGTTTGGTTACAACTAGTTTTCAGTTTGGAGGGATGCTCCCATTTGCTCATCAATTTTTGAGGAAGCGAAGGTAGTCCTGACACTCACATGCAGAAAGGAGTCTCCACTACAAAGCCGCCAGTTCCTGCAAGCAGCTCCTCTAATGAAATACATCTGCAAACCCACAAAATATACAAGACGTGTATCAGACCACACATAAATGCACCTCTACAGCTAATAAACCAGGAAAGAACATTTGGAAGGTACCTCTAAAGCCCTTTTAATGAATGTATGTGCACAGAGCCAAGGAAAATGATAATGGATTATTTGAGGGGTCATTTCCAACAGATGGACCTCTTCTCTACCAACAAAACACATGTAAATTCTACCTGCAACAGGAGAGAAGTTGGTCTTATGACAGGTCTACAACCAGTTTACAATGCCTCCTATTTCACTTGTAATTCTTCAACAGTTCTGCAGTTGCTAAACATATGGAGAGCCCTGCAGAGGGACATAGACAGGCTGGGTAGGTGAGCAGAGGCCAATGGGATGAGATTTAACAAGGCCAAGTGCAGGGTTCTACACTTCAGCCACTACAACCCCAAGCAGCACTACAGGCTGGGGACAGAGTGGCTGGAGAGCAGCCAGGCAGAAAGGGACCTGGGGGTACTGGTAGATAGTAGGCTGAAGATGAGCCAGCAGTGTGCCCAGGTGGCCAAGAGAGCCAATGGCATCCTGGCCTGTATCAGGAACAGTGTGGCCAGCAGGACAAGGGAGGTTATTCTTCCCCTGTACTCAGCATTGGTCAGGCCACACCTTGAGTACTGTGTCCAGTTCTGGGCCCCTCAATTCAAGAGAGATGCTGAGGTGCTGGAATGTGTCCAGAGAAGGGCAACAAAGCTGGTGAGGGGCCTGGAACACAAACCCTATGAAGAGAGGCTGAGGGAGCTGGGGTTGTTTAGCCTGGAGAAGAGGAGGCTCAGGGGTGACCTCATTGCTGTCGACAACTACCTGAAGGGAGATTGTAGGCAGGTGGGGGTTGGTCTCTTCTCCCAGACAACCAGCAACAGAACAAGGGGACACAGTCTCAAGTTGTGCTGGGGGAAGTGTAGGCTGGATGTTAGGAGGAGGTTCTTGACAGAGAGTGATTTGCCATTGGAATGGGCTGCCCAGGGAGGTGGCGGAGTCACCATCCCTGGAGGTGTTCAAGAAAAGACTGGATGAGGCACTTAGTGCCATGGTCTAGTTGACTGGATAGGGCTGGGAGATAGGTTGGACTGGATGATCTTGGAGGTCTCTTCCAACCTGGTTGATTCTATGGTTCAATAGTGGGCAAATTCCCTCCATGAGTTATAGTTTCCAGTTCAAATTTCCACATTTGAGTAAATGGATGAACCCAGTTATTTCAACTTACTGTTCTTGGAACAGTTGCTCTCCATTGGAGGAACAAAGAAAATGATTGCAGTACACTCAGCAAAGAGACCAAAAGGTGAGCAAGCACAGACAATTGGCAAGGCAGAGTGCCACTGAAGCATCATCAAGGTGCCCTGCCTAGGTGCAGTCAGTATAGAAACCTGTTTGAATTTTCCCAGAAAACAGTTTCCACTTGACTGACATCTTCTACATGGTAAAAACATAAAGTTTATCATTTCACCTCTCTCACAAGCAGAAAGGACAAGAACAAATGCTGACACATCAGCATTTCACAGAAGAGAGAAACTGTAATTTACAGCCACTTCTGCATTTTCTTCTTTTGGATAAAAGATCTCATCCTCTGCACCACGGTCTGTCAGCACACACCAAACAATAATGATAGATCTAATTGTAATAATGCAGTATTACATACCTGAGCAAGCAATTCATTCAGTAAGCCAAATCTGGAGCCTCCTGATTAACCTGAAGATACTTGCACCATTATTCCATTGCTTATGCTCCTGTTTTGCCATCCACAGAAAAGCTGACTCAGAAATGCCCACTCTTACGCAAAAGGAAATAGAAGATACTAGAAAACAGAAGTACAAGGGGAAAAAAAGTCTCCTTAAACCCATGAAAAGTCATTTTCAAAACAAATTATTTTGAATGAAGCTGGCTGTGGAGGGAAACTTTTCCTCTGTGTTGCTTGAATTCTATAAGCATGCTCTGAGTCTAGACTGTGGTTGGAAGGGAGCTCACTCATCTTTAACATCAATTATAACGCAGGTTTGCTAGACTGAATTCCCTTATTCTGATTAAGCAATAGTTCTCTCACATCACTGTTCTTCACTCCCTTCTCTTTGCTCTTTCCATGTCACTCTGATGAAAGAACGGTGTGTCCAGTCCCAGGCAATCAGTCTGAGTACACATTTCAACATTGCTATGGTTAATTAACTTGTCAGATAGCAATCCAGGAGCAGTTGGATGTATAGAGCCCTGAGGCATACTGCATATTTTATCTTTGTCACATCACCAATTATAACAATAGTTGTGAAGAGAATGCTGAGATTCACTCATTCCTTGCCAATACTAACTTTCATTTCAGCCTCCTCTCTTTGGCTGCAGTGGCAAATAAAACAGACACCAGTGATGGAGGATGCCTGCCAATGTATTAGGAGCAAGCCAATGCTGATCCCTCTTCCAGTAACATGTTCTGGCTAAGCATGTCCAGACTAAAAAGTCATTACAGCCAGAAGTACACATCCTCAAAAGCAGCTAGTATCACTAAGTACTAAAATGAACAGTGAAGCTTCTTGAACAGACAACCTTTAGTTTAATGGATCAACTGAAAGCAGGTTTAAAACTAACTTTTCCTTATACTGGAGGGCATCTCTTGTGCTTATTTGTGCTAAAAATACTTAGTCCCTTGAAATGCTAATTTTTTCAGAGACTTGTTACAGTCTTTGCAATGAGGGAATTCAGATCAGTGGACCTGAGGAAAACACACAAACAAACAAAACACAAAAACCAAACAAACACACAAACCACAAACCAACCACCACCAACAACAAAAAAAGGCTTGGTGTCCTGAACTACAGTTCACTTTATACATCCAGAACTGGCAGCTTAGACTAAGCAGAGGAGCTCAGCACTCAGCTCTGCTTCAGCCTGCTCTGCTCCCAGAGGCAGGGCCTTATCTCAGCCAGGTGGCAGGATCACTCAGTCACGGTGCAGCTGTTTCCAAGTTTTGGAGATGCAGACAGATATCAGGTATTTCTTGTCCTCTTGTAGAACAGAGGATGAGGTGAGGTCCTCTAAATTCATTATCAGCCTGATTCTTAGTTGCTGCTGCCTGTGGCAAAAAGCTGTGTTTCTGAGCAGGATATCTTTATCACGGGACAACAGCCTCATCCCACCAGCTGAAGTTGTGACACTGTTCAGGGAAGCACTCAACATGCTCAGGGCACTCCAGTGCAAGCAGGGAGTTCTGCTTACTCTCTCTGCTGCCAGAAGTCCTTGCACGTATTACTGTTCAAGTGCCAAACACAACTCATCTTGGGGGAAGAATCACAGCTCACAGCTGCCCTCTTCCTCAAGCATGCCCTAAGCATTAGCCTACAGTCCTGCAGCTTTTTTATTTCTTTGTATCCATGTTTTTGTCTCCTTTTAATTAAGTTTCCCTTGGTGGCACACATTCAAAAGGAGTTGGGAAGGGTGTTATTATTCCAATAAATGCTTGCCTTGAAAATAGGACAAGTGGATTTGAATTCTCTCGGGCTGAGAAGGGAACCGAATGTAAATCCTCCCCTTCTCTGCAAGGGCTGTGACTGCCTATTGCTGCAGGAAAGGTGCACAACTGACACGCATGATATGCCATATCCTGCTCTTGGAAGGAATGGACCTCGGAAGCATCCCTAAGGCAAAGCCAGGAGCAGGCTGCTGCAGGAAGGCCTCTCCCTGAAGTGTAAATCCTGTAGTAGGACATTTCATTCAGGTGACCACTCCAGGCAACTTCTTGCTGAGCAATGACCCTTTCTGCAGGCTTATCTGGCTGTGAATTTAAAATGTTAGGGAATAAAAATCAGCTATTTTGCCTAAAAAATGGTAAGATGCTTTCCAGATTGAGCCAATACCCACAAGCATTATGCTGACTTTACAATTCGGGTGAAATGGTCCTGTAATCTGATTTAGTTACTTTTCTTGGGTAAAAAGTGCTTTTCCCCAGTAACTTCTTTTCAGGCAAAGCTAGTGTTAGCTCTGGGCTACTTGGAGCCAGCCCAATTGCAAGAAAATTGTCCCAGATGCAATCTTCCTGAAAAAATGCCAACAGGTGATCACAAGCTGGGTTTGGATCATGTGCTGAGTTCTGCAGGCTGCTGTGGAAGTGTCAAATAATGACCATTCAGGCATCCACAGCAAAAGCCTAGCGGCTGGAGAGGCTGTGGTCCTGCTTTTAGACCCTTAAGGCTTTAGGCCCTGTGATGGTTTGGGTGTTCCCCACCCCCCACACTTTGGAAATCACCCAGACTAGACTCAGCCTGCTCTGGAAATTGAATGAAGCTTATATTTACAGCTTAGCACAATAAACAAGCAGATGTTTACAGTGAATACAGTTATATACAGAAATATACAAGGTAAAAGGTAATACAGAAACACAACTCCCCTCCCAGAAACCTGAGTCCCCAGGAGAGCTTGATATACTCACTTTGCTATTCTAAATGTGCTGTTCAGAACCTGTGGATCCTTTGTTGTGTTTTTTGGAAATCTCAAACAACTCTCATGTCCTCTACAATAAACCTAAGCGCACTAGAGGTTCAGTGGTAAAGACTATGTTTGACCATGCCTGCTCTGTAATGAGGGCTCATGAAGTTTCTGACATTGAGCAGTGAAGAACTACTGAGTTACAGTATCACAGTATCATCAAGGTTGGAAGAGACCTCACAGATCATCAAGTCCAACCCTTTACCACAGAGCTCAAGGCTAGACCATGGCACCAAGTGCCACGTCCAACCTTGCCTTGAACAGCCCCAGGGACGGCGACTCCACCACCTCCCCGGGCAGCCCATTCCAGTGTCCAATGACTCCCTCAGTGAAGAACTTTCTCCTCACCTCGAACCTAAATCTCCCCTGGCGCAGCCTGGGGCTGTGTCCTCTTATTCTGTTGCTGGCCACCTGAGAGAAGAGAGCAACCTCCTCCTGGCCACAACCTCCCCTCAGGTAGTTGTAGACAGCAATAAGGTCACCCCTGAGCCTCCTCTTCTCCAGGATTACAAGCCAGCTAGCTTGACTTTTTGAGGCAGAAAATTTATCAGAATTTGCTAAAACTCAGAGCCTCAGGAATCTCCATTACTGTAGACTTGCCATGAGCAGGACTTAGACTCTTAGGCCAGCTCTTGAAACTTATCTTTTGTGCCCAATACAGAGGCTCCCAACTGCCGCCTCACCTTCCCCCTGCCCCTCTCAGCCTTACCCCAGTCCCAAGGAAGAATGGAGGTTTGGCCAGGGGGTTAGGAAGCAAAGTGGATTAGTCTGAGAGACAGAGGGTGAGGTTAGAGAGAGAGATGCACCTCAGAGCTACCCAGCAGGAGAAGTTGTTGTGCCTTATCTATGTTTTGATTCTTCTTCTTGTATCTCTCAGTAAGCCTGTGAGTGAAGTAGCCATCACCACTGTTTTCCTTTCACAGCCTGTGCTCTAGACCTTCTCACCAAAACATTCTAGCTTGCTTCAAACCAGCACAGGCCCTTTAGAGCTTTAGGCCCTACTGTCCTGTATGCGAAAGGTCAAAAGCGACCAAAGTAACAGTTCCTCTGTGAGGCCCTCTTGGGGGGACACACAAATGCACACATTCTCACCTCAGCTCTTCTGTGCTTTGGGAAAAGTGCTGTGTTAAAAGAGATCAAATCCATGAAATCACAGTATCACAGTATTATTAGAATTGGAAGAGACCTCACAGACCATCAAGTCCAACCCTTTACCACAGAGCTCAAGGCTAGACCATGGCACCAAGTGCCACGTCCAATCCTGCCTTGAACAGCTCCAGGGACGGCAACTCCACCACCTCCCCGGGCAGCCCATTCCAGTGTCCAATGACTCTCTCAGTGAAGAACTTTCTCCTCACTTCCAGCCTAAACCTCCCCTGGCACAGCCTGAGGCTGTGTCCTCTTGTTCTGGTGCTGGCCACCTGAGAGAAGAGAGCAACCTCCTCCTGGCCACAACCACCCCTCAGGTAGTTGTAGACAGCAATAAGGTCACCCCTGAGCCTCCTCTTCTCCAGGCTAAACAATCCCAGCTCCCTCAGCCTCTCCTCATAGGGCTGTGCTCAAGGCCTCTCACCAGCCTCGTCGCCCTTCTCTGGACACATTCAAGCATCTCAATGTCCCTCCTAAACTGGGGGGCCCAGAACTGAACATAGTACTCAAGGTGTGGTCTGACCAGTGCAGAGTACAGGGGCAGAATGACCTCCCTGCTCCTGCTGACCACACCATTCCTGATGCAGGCCAGGATGCCATTGGCTCTCTTGGCCACCTGGGCACACTGCTGGCTCATGTTCAGGCAGGTATCAATCAGCACCCCCAGATCTCTCTCTGTTTGGCTGCTCTCCAGTCACTCTGACCCCAGCCTCAGTTGCATGCATCCCACAGCCAAGCCTCTTATGGCAGGGTTTTTCTTCACTTTTCAGTTAATTTACACTGTAGCAGCAGTTCAACCTACCATGGCTGCCTTGGAGTAATACTTCATGATATGGCCATGGCAGATAAGCAGATAAGGCAGATAAGCAGCCTTAGTTTTCTTCTTGGTCCAGAGTGAATAATTCAGCACTGCATGTTTCATAGTCCCAGTCATAAATGTTGAAATTGATTACACAGAGGCATTGGAGTAGTCTCTCATTTTACCTGCTCAAAGATTCACTGGAATTTGTTGAGACATTTACAGTTCCCTTGCAGCACAGGCTTCCAACTTGAAGCTTTTGCTTTTTCCCACCCACTGTCAGGACAGCGACTCCAAGGACACAATGTATGTGTGCAAATTACAAAACCACTGAAAGCCTCAGATACAGCTTGAGAAGGAAATACGTGATGAACAACACTTAAGATGGCTTTCTTCTAGGAGAGGACAGGCCTTGCCAGCACACAAGCATATGCCAGTTCCCAGTACTTTTAAAAATCTCAGTGGCTGTCCCTGTTCTTCTGCCCACAAAGAGTTTTAGTATTTAATGAATTTTCCATTTACAGACATCACCTCTAACATGATTTTTTGCTAGCAGTTGGATCCTCCCAACCCTTTCTGCTCCAGGATTAAAAAAAAAGTCACCTCTACCTTAGCTCTCTTCTCCTCAGCTCACTTTTATGGCTCACCATTGAATCAATGTATTTGTCAATAACTGCACTTGTTTAAAACATAACCAACAAACACTACCAGTCTTCCTGCTGGAAGTAATCCCAAATACACCAGAGTGCAAAATAAGAGATATTAAAGTGCTGTTTGTTTGTAAAAAGGTGGGATTTTGCTTCTTGCCTACAGAATCAGTTGTGATCAACTGGAGTAATTTGTGCCCCTAGTGAAGTCCTTACAGGAAATGCAGTGAGTCCAGCATTGTCCAGTGTTGCTCTTCATACAGATTTAACTCACATGATTCTCTACACTAGATCCAATGCCAAACCAGATTAAGGTTTGCCATTTTGGAACAGAGAACAGAATTGACTTCCCTAAGACACCCCTACTGCAAGAGCTAGTTAATCTAGATAATTGTGCTATGTACAAGTAGTAACACAGATCTTCATCCATCTGGAAGTACTGTGTGAACTTTTTATGCAATGCTTAATTTTATTTTTTTCTCTTCTGCAAGCTGAAGGTACTGAAATGGAGGCTCTGGGGCAGATCAAGGAAACTGATGGAACAATCTCAGCAGCCCACTCATTAGACTTCCTGCATAACCGGGAAGGATTTTTTACACAGCCTGTTCCTCTTCCCCAAACTCACAAGGTGAATTAGAGTACATCAAATTAAGATATAGAGGGAGCTTCAGCTAGAAGGAAATAACCTAATTTGTATTTCACTGGGACATGAGTGTGATACATTCATCTTTATTAAAGCAAACAGGAGAAGGATAACAACACTCTGTGGTCCAGGGCCAGAACACAACCTTCACTGTAAATAAAAGGTTTAAATACTGTTCTTAGAAGGATCATCTGTTTAAAAGTTGTAAAAACCCCTCACAGTCCAGAACTAATGCCCTTGCAATTCTCCTTTTGTTGTTTGCATTTGTAGCATTAGACTTCAATACTGCCTTGGATACACGGTGGCCTTGCTTGGCTTGCTGCATGCCTTTTCAGAAGCTATTTCCTGCTAGAGATTTCTTTACTACACATTAAGATGGGGAGGTGTTTGTAGTGGAAACAAGTAACACTGTTGCAAACCTTTTATACCTTCTAGCTTAAGGTCTCAAAACATTCCCCAGCTGTTAGGTGTAGCCCCAGGGGCTCTTCAGGACATGGCAGTCCTGAGAACAGTGGTACCCATAGCACTTCCAGAGTGGCTGTTTGATCCTGCAGCCTCTTATTTCAAATCTCTCTGGTGATTAGCTGTTTTGGTTTCAGCTCCGCCAGGGAACATTTCAGCTGCATCATTGCAGAGGTGCTCTGTTCTGTTAGAGCATTTCTCTCTAAAGCATGAATTTTAAAAGCTTATTTAGTAAATAGCAGATTTCATATTGTTTCATTTGCCATTTCCCATTCCAATCCCAGGGCTAAGGACAAAATCAATGATTCAATCTTATTTCTGATAAGACTGATGATCTCCTCTCCTCTTCCACCTCTCCCCTTTCCCAAGGTTTCTAAATAAGAAGCATTACCACTTCCCCAGCTACCACTCCAAGTCCTTATCAACACAAAGCCAGGCAAGGCTGTGGCATCTCCTCAGGAACACAAGAGAATGTGAGACCCAAGACACCCATGAAGCGGTAGATGGTAGAAACTACTTCGCTCTGCCTCTAGGTTTCAAGAGCCACTACCAGGACAAAAGACTACAGAAAATATCCTCTATAAAGACTTACAGTAAATGAGAAAGGTTGGTGGTGACACAGCTGCTAATTAGATGGGCTGATGCCTAGCTGTCTGAAACCCAAGCATTTGTCTGTCAGATATTTCATTTTTGGGGACTTGACAACCTTTTATGGTCACAGGACCATAGGATCATAGGATGCTAGGGGTTGGAAGGGACCCGAAGAGATCATCGAGTCCAAGCCCCCTGCTGGAGCAGGACAATACTATCTAACACAGATCACAGAGGAACACATCCAGACAGGCCTTGAAAGTCTCCAGAGAAGGAGATTCCATGACCTCCCTGGGGAGCCTGTTCCAGTGCTCTGGGATCCTTACAGTAAAGAAATTCCCTCTTGTGTTGAGGCAGAACCTCTTTTGCTGCAACCTACACCCATTGCTCCTTGTCCTACCACAGGGAGCAAGTGAAAAAAGCCTGTCCCCCTGCTCCTGGCCAGCCTTCAGATACTTATAAACATTCATCAAATCCCCTCTAAGTCTTCTTTTCTCCAGACTAAAAAGCCCCAGGTCCCTCAGCCTCTCCTCATAAGCCATGCCCTCCTGTCCCCTAATCATCCTCATAGCCCTCTGCTGGACCCTTTCCAGCAGATCCCTGTCCCTCTTAAACTGGGGAGCCCAAAACTGTTCCATGCACTGTGCATCAACAGGGCTAGTTCATACAATACAAAGACATTTCTTTTCCCTTTCTTTCATTAGTCACACCATAAATGCATCATTGTGTTCCCCATTAGGTGTTTTTTCTAGAAACAGTAGGTTAAAGTAGGACAAACCAGCAAAATCTTACATACTCTGAATAAGTGGACACTTCTGACCTTAAAAACATTTTTGCAGGCAGACAATTATTTCAGTGCAAGGGCTTTTTTTCATTAGGAACATGTTCTAGCATTTGAAATGGCCAGTTCAAACATTTTCTGAATTGATTTTTCAGTTCAAAAGTTAACAAAATTCCTGTTAGGGTCATTTGAGTTTGGCATCTCTGAGTTTGCATCTCTCCCCCTTTCTTAACACGTCTCTGTTCTTTCCCTGCTGGAGATAAGCTGGGGGATTTGCATGCTATTTTCTCACTGACTCATTTTCCAAATATGGCCACCTAACAAATATTATTTCTGCAGGCAGCCATCCCCTTCGGATCCCTCATAAAGGAAATTACTCAATCAATAAAGTTAATTTTCACTCCCCCCTGAAGCAGCCACCCACCCCAGCAGATGTTCAGAAACAGACTAAAACAAAGCCAGAAACCTACTCAGATTGAAATATCTCTTGCCAATGTCCTCCTGCAGCTAAGGTTCAAATTAATACTTTAACTACACTGGGAAGCAATGTAAAGAGCAAGACCATGATCTGCTGCTCTAATTAGCTAACTGAAAGATTAATAAACAGCAGCGATGAGCTCTGCTCCTTCCTTACTATGTTTACAGTCAATCCACTTCTATCGTATCTCTTGTTTTCGTGTTGAAACAAATTCAGAGGCAGGTGCCCCAGTGCACAGCACAAATTACCACAGTTCTGAGGCTGGCCCAGTAGGACCAAAGAATTAGCCTTGCTGCATTTGTTTCATCTCAGGAGGAGGTGCTCACTGGAAAAGGATAAAAGACTTACTTGGAGATCCTGAGGAAATCCTGCAGCTTCATTACTCCAGCTTATGTATGGATACCACTGAGGAGACCCTCAAAAACTTCTTGAGAGTCTGTTTTTGCAGCCTGCAGCCTGTAGCAAGTAATGTACGAGAGGATTAATCACAGAAGGGAAGTACACAACATCCTTTTTTTGCATCTCTTTTGCTTACAATAAGTAAAATGAGGTTCAATACCACATACTAGAAAAAAAATCTTTTGGGCATCTACTCTAATCAGCTTTACATGAACATGGTATTCATGGAGCAAGTCAGACTTAAACTGAGAAAGCTGAGGATTAGGTTCTCCTCCAGAAGGGTCTTTGTCCAAGTTCTTGCCGCATACAATCTCCCTCATTCTATCATGTTGGCAAAGACAGCATAGAAGTTGGCCCCAGTTTGAATTTCCTTCAGAGATACACTTGGGAGCACTGGCACCTTTCAGAAGGACTGAATGACTCTGTTTGCTGGCCTTAGATGAAGTTTTGAAAGAAACAGAAAAACAATTGAGTATAATATCAAGAAAGGTTCTTAACAACTGAAGCAAGACTCCCCAGAGGAAAAAAAAATCACTCAATTATGGAGAAGGGGACTTTATAGACAAAACAAGTATCATGAAATGACTCAAAAGTGCAGTACCAATGTCAAACATCCATCCCTGCAGCATGTAGAGCATAGGGTGCAAAGGAACTGGAACCATGAATTGTAAGCCTATGACAAACTAAAATCAGGGGAAAACCACTGTGAATAATGATAGTAAGGTAGAGAATGAAAGGAGAAATCGATCTACCTACTGACTGCCTGTTCAATGGGGTAAAAAAGGAAGTAATACATTCTTAACTGAGTGACTAACCAGGGCACTTGTAGAATGCATCTCAGGGCACTTGTAGAATGTATCTGTTTACATGCCTAAAATATCTCTCCTGTCTCTGCAGCATCAGCGGTGTCAGTACCCTAGGGACTACTGGGCACTATTTATGTTATAGGTGTTGCTATTTCAGAGGCAAAATTAGCCCTGTCTCTGAGGAGTTTATCTCCCAGGGGTCTTCTGAGCTCAAAGGCGGAGGAGGGCAAATCAACTAAGTTGCTCCGTGAGTCAGGGCAGAGATTGGGTGGGGGATGCTGTAGCTGTCTCAGAAATCCCCTGCGGGTTTGTGCCACCTCACACAGATGGGATGGGAATTTTCCAGAGCAGGGGATACCCAGGGAGGAATACCCCATGCTTTAGTGTTGTGCTAATAAGGAAGGAGGAGCTAAAGAAGACTAAGAGAACCTTGATTCAGACCATAGCAACTGCACATACCTGTGACTGCAGCAATTTCCATCCTGCTGACACAGCTGGCACCAGGAGAGCTGGTTGCAAAGAAATTAAGTACTGTAATTTCAAGCAAAGCTATTGCCACTAAAAGGACAGAGACTTCTTAACGATGAACAGAATAAAATCTTCTGTATGATTGGATAAGTCAGCATTTGATTTCACAGTATCACAGTATCACAGTATTATTAGGATTGGAAGAGACCTCACAGATCATCAAGTCCAACCCTTTACCACAGAGCTCAAGGCTAGACCATGGCACCAAGTGCCACGTCCAATCTTGCCTTGAACAGCTCCAGGGAAGGCGACTCCACCACCTCCCCAGGCAGCCCATTCCAGTGTCCAATGACTCTCTCGGTGAAGAACTTTCTCCTCACCTCGAGGTGATGGAAACTAGTAACTCAATACAGCTGTCCTCACAGATAGAACATCTGGTGGCAAGAGTAAACAGAATTACCACTGTTGCTGGTAAAATTAATGGCAAAAGCTCATGACTTTACAAGCCCATTGTCTGCTTGAACTGAGCTCATAACAAAAGATGGTGAGCAACATCCTTCTGCAATTTAAATAAATACCTATGATGTATCATATAGAATAAGCCTAAAGCACTGAGGTCCAGCACACTGACCAACAGCTCCTGAATATGATCCCCGCTTTGCCCTCTTTGTTCTATTTATTGCAGAGCAGAACTATCAGATCAATTTGTGTTAGTTTTTCTACATAACTACCTATCATAAATGCTATCAGAAGAATTTAGCTCCAGCTGCCTGACTTGCTGAAAAGAATAGATCCTGGAAATGAAGCATTTTAAAAGAAGAGAAGTAAAATCTTAGCCACAGTAGAACTAGTGCTGCAAAGTGGTACTTGGTATCTCATCCTATCTGGGCATGCAGTCATTCTAACTAACACCAAGCTCCAAAAAGTCAAGGTTGATGACAGACTGCACACAGGTGGGAATTTCCCAAACCTTAAGATAACTCTCTACACCATCTTCCCAGCTAGCACAGCTGATCTACAGCAGCTGTCTCCTGCCTTTAAACAGTTTTTGCCTAAACACTCCAGAAGTACTACTTCCAGTTCAAAGCCTGGACTTGGAAACACCTGAACCCAGGGAGTGGCTGCTCTGGACTGATCACTAGGAGCAGCAAATCCTACGCTAACAGTTTAGGACTCTGCTATTGTCTTTATACAGGAAAAAGGCCAGATTTTTACTAAGAGATTTTCCAACCTGCAGAGTTCTCTTTCTTTTGCTGCTGTCATATTTGCAGTCTTTTCATAAAGCTGAAGGTTCCTTAGTGCTAAGGGATGAGCTTTGACTTCTGGCCTTCCAGTGCCAGGTCTTACCATTAAACTTGGAAAAAAAGATAACACTTGGGGCTTTTGGGGAACTGTCAAAAAGTGTTTTTGCTTTGAATGCAAACCACAAACTCTCCATATACATTCCACCCTTGACAAAATCACTGGGTGTGGGTGAAATCTAAGCAAGCCTCACTCCATCTGCTCCTGAAGAACCATAGACAAACTTTTCATCCAATTCCTTGGGATGGATGCCTCTGCTTCAGTTCCCTCTCCAGAACCTGGGCCTCGCATATATCCACACTGCTCTGCTGATAGTCAGGAAATCTTCATCTCTTTGTGAATTTTGTAGAAGCAAAACTGGATCATCTGAAGTGCTGCTTCGAAGTGATCTGTGACACTTGAAGCATTCTTAATGCAACTTTCATGGGTCATCACTACACCAAAGCTTGATTTTTCCTGCTTTTCTAAATATTACTGATGCATGAAGAGATAAAAAAATCCCAATTTAGCTTCAGCTCCTGGAATTGGAAATGTCTTGTGGTCAGTTGCATTAGAGATGCTTGTACCTGTAGGCTTTTAGAGATGTGTATAATTGATCCTGTACTGAAGTGGAAGTAAACATACTTGCCTCACAGACTAAATGGAAACAATTGTCAGCCTCTGTGGGGACTACATTTAGATAAGTTCTCTTAGCATCAGGCTACAACCCACTATGCTTTGCTCTTGGGACATGGCATCTTTTCTTAGAAGTTATTAATAGTATGAAGCACTATCTAGTGCTTACTTTCTCACAGAAATGGGTTTACTTCTATTTGCAACTGTGCACTCATTACCACATTATTTTTCACCACTACCACTCCCAAATAAATATTCTTATTCCAGTGGTTGCTTGTGGGCAAATAAAAGCAGACCAGATAATACAGCTGCTTCAACACAGGCAGCCTTACTTTCCCATGACTTCTCCTCCCAAAGTATTTAGCACAAGAAACCTGTGAATCCACAGACCAAGTATTGCACTGGGTTTCACAGCTTCAGTTTCAGGCAGATGACCACACTATCTTGTGTCACAGCTGGAACACTCTCACTATCGGTAACTCTATGGGAAGGCTCTAGGATGTCCGTCAACTGTTTGCCGAGGTCAGGTTCTTCAGTAACTCTTAACGCTGGACTGCAAACAGCAGCTAGAACTAAGCTTTCCAGTAGTAAATCATGAGGACATTTAGGAAACATATTAATATCTGCAGGTCACCTCTTTTAACCAGAGGCATGGCTTGGCAGCAGCTAAGAAATAGACAGTATTAAAAATGTGTTGATTGGTGAAAGGTAAAATACTTTGAAATGCAGTTTTATCTACATACCCCATGGGCAAACAACTCGTATACACTGAAATATGCTGTAAAGGTAGCCTGGCTAGCAATGACCTCAGCTTGTACCTGGGCTCAAAACCCACAGCCACTGCCTCTCTTCTGCCTGTTTCTGCACTCATTGCGCAGAGCTGCCAATAGCTTGAGCAGTGCTGGTACAGGGCAGCTAGGGTAACTGGTTACCTCACTGCTGCTCTGGCAGAGTGGCCACCTTGTGTTGCCATGCTGAGGATTTTCCCCTGCATGATGCTATCTGCTATGCCACATCTTTGGAAATCCGTGGCCCCTCCTGCTGTTGTGCAATTGAGAAAAATGAGAACTACAAGAGCTGATGAATGAATTTTTACAGGCTACTCCAGTTTTAACCAGTCTCTTCGGGTGACCAGCAGTAGAGACAGAATACACAGCTCTCTCAATTGGAAAGACAAGTAGCCTCTCCTGTAACATCCATCCTCTTCCCAAAATCCAGCAGATATTATGACAAACAAAACAAACAAACAAAAAAATGTAGCATGTCTTCAGCTTCTTTAGGCAGTGATTATTGTAGTTTCTCCATGTTGGGAAATGAACCTCTAGTAAGGCTCACAGTAAAAAAAGTTTTTACTCTGTGTTTCCTGATGAGTTACTTTTTTTATGCCTGAGAATTTCTTTGCCATACAGTAGGTCTTGGTCAGGAGCTGCAGGCAAAAGTCATTGTGTTGGGGCTGAAGGCAGATGGTAGGCAGGTCACTGCATGCCATCACCAAAAGGGATTTTCTGTGTGTTTTTCTCCAAGGTCAGGAAACAGTCATGAGTAGATTTAGGTGTGAATTCTGTTTCCACACTACTATTACCTGAAAACTTACTTTGCAGTTGTAGCTAAACTACTTTCTTGTGCTAAGTTGCTGTATTTTACTTCCACCTATAGCCAACATGCTATGGCAAAGCAACTCCTGATTTCTGTCTAAAACACATATCCTACAAAGCACTCTGGATTCATTTGATATCTATTCATCTATTTTCCAGTCAATTTTCTTATTTTGGATACAATCTGTAAAACAAATGGAGAACATGCTACCAGTAGGCCACCTCCTATTTCCCTAACAGCATCACTAAAAGCCCATGCACACACGTTGCATGTTACACAGGTGAATATCCTTTAAGTAGGTGCCTTTTATGTAACATGGTTGTTTTCATGAGGCAACATAATTCTTTGCAGTTATCATAGCAAGTATAAAAAATGAAGCAGCATTTGTCTGAAAACAATAGTGCAGATTTTACCCTTCACTGTACTTCTCTAAGTAAGACAAAACATTCATTATTTATTATACTATTAACACAAATTTCCACTAGCCTGCCCCAGTGACCAAACATTTCTGACATGTCTGTGGATAAATGGTTAAATTAGAAGGGCAACCCTCTGAAAACACACACATTCACCTTCTGAAAGTATTAGCCAGAGAGCTCTTCAAAATATCAATTATTAATAAATAGAAACACAAGTTACATATTGCTTACCTGAAGCAGATGAGCAATATTATTTTACATAGTATTCTGGAAGCTCCTCTTCACGCTAAGAAGGATTCTGGCAGTCATCAGGACATAAGAAGAAGGGTAGGTTGACTGCTTCAAGTCACAGAACTATTTATCAGTACAGATCTGCGATTACTTTTTCTCCCTTGTTCCAGTAATTTTCTTTACTAGAGAACAACCACCTGAGCTGAACATTTACAGAAAAAAGGTCCAGAACAAGTCTGTGAAATAGTTGTTTAACACTGGAGATGAAGAAAGGAGGCATTTGAAGTACAGGTGCTATTCTGGGTGCAATTTTCTTCCAAGGGGTAGCCATAGCGAGTAAACCCCCTTCCTTCCTAATGGATTCAAATATGTTCCACAACTAAGAGAAAATGAACACTGTGTGTGGATGCTGTAACACAGAAAATCTCTGGAATTAATAGATGCAGTAAAACTTAAAACATAATCTACAAACAATGATATATAGTAGTTTATATTTTTAAACAGTAAGAAATTAACTATTTTCATCTCTTCTTAGATGTACCTTTGAACATGCACCATAGTCTACAGTGGTAAAATTATTTTACATCAAGGTGGGTGACAGTCAAACCGTTCACATGAATCAGCTTCAAGTTCACTGTGTTGACTTTTGTGTCCTGTGGAACTAAGGATGTAGTCTCTTATATGCCAAGCAACCTATTTCTTGAGTTGTGCATTATCATCTTATGAGAGAGCATTAGATCTACTGTGCAAAGCTATGTTTCTGCTGGGAGTTTTTCAGGAGTAACAAGATGCTTCACAAATTCAGTATCTTGAACTAGCAAAACACAGAGGCAGCAGCAAACTTCCTGAGCTTGCTTTTCCAGATCTTTGGAAGTCTTTACGTTGAGTGCTGCACAGGGACAAAGCGAGCACACAGAAAAGTCTCTTTATCTGTATTAGTTTTAGTTGTTTAGAGAGAGAAGCATGGGCATAAAACACCTATTAAAAAGTAGCCAAGATAAAGTCATACCACCTTGAGAAAGATGTGGACAGAAACAAAATAACAATGGCCAGGAAGAAGTTCTGCCAGTTCTACGGATGTACTAGGACATTAAAATCTGGAAGAGGCTTCTGGCAACAGAACTGGAAGTCAGCAGGGGCACTGAGACATACAAGTTGTGCATCTTCAATCATCAAAGGATGAAATTAAATCCAAGGAATTTAAAGCGCCTTCAAAGCTGGAATTAAGTATAGCTTTTCCTAAGGAATAGGGCAATTACCGTAATTATTTTCTGCGTCTATAAATGCACTTACAGTAATTATTTGCATACTGCAGGAAAGGATGGAACTTCACCTATAAATAGCTTAGAAAAGACGGAGAGAATGTCTTTGTAAGAATGTTTTCTCTTCCTGTGTTAGTTTAATGGGATAGGTGCCAATGCTTTTATGAATTATGAATGCAGCAGTCTTCTTTCCAAATGAAGATGTTGGAAGTCTGCCACTGGAGTGAGGTGTTCATATTACACACTGCCAGCAAATGTCTGTTTCTTTAATGAAAACTAGATTACTAAATCACTTTTCTTCTGAAAAACACTACTCTTGCCTAGAATGATGCTGCATAGCATATTCTCCTCTAGAATAAAAGAGAAAAAGTAATCAGGATAGAAAGCAATTTGAATGACAGTTCTAACAGGGAAATTCATATGCTGTGCCCTTGATGTAAATAACTGTTTGAATACTACCTACCTGTCTCCGTCAATACAACATGATCTGGGCTTATGACTGAGCAGGCATTTGCTGCTAGTCCCATGCATGCCTTTTTTTCCCCAGAAACAAGTCTGTTTTCAGCTACCTCATAAAGTGATTCTTCAAAATAACCACCACTATTTGAAATGGATATCTTGCTTGAGGAAACATTGCAGGAGCAGGATTTTGCACTTTGATTCTGTTTAATAAAGAATGTAGTAGTGTAGTGTACAAGCATTATATAAAGCTTGTTTATTTTTTTTCCACTGAGTGACCCTAAGTCTCAGGAAGGGAAAATGTTAATCTCTGACCTTTGACAAATCTGCATGTTTGAAAAAGGTTCAAAGCAAGCCAGTGAAGCTGCGCTGCTGCAGCTGCAGTGTACACAGCAGCCAGGGGTGCCACGACTGCTCTTTGCCCGTGTATCAGTAAACTGCACTAGCAGCAAATCCCATAGAAAATGTGTTTCAGCTACTCATATGTACAAACTGCAATATATACCTTCACGTTTTGTGGTGACAAGCAATTGTTAACTTTTGCTAACATCTAGAAGGGTTTTACAAGAGCATTTACAAAATGCTGTTTGTCTTGAGTGATTTTAATCAAAACCCTTTCTATCATTTCCAAATCTGAACCTGCAATGGAGGGGTAATTAATGTGAGATGATATTTTCCCAAAATTAATATTATTCATTTTAATATTTAGAACTCTTGCCACCCCCAGC
The DNA here is from genome assembly GCF_015220805.1 of Pogoniulus pusillus. Lineage (NCBI taxonomy): Eukaryota > Metazoa > Chordata > Aves > Piciformes > Lybiidae > Pogoniulus > Pogoniulus pusillus. The sequence continues at coordinate 18,302,126 of NC_087269.1, forward strand.
CACTGATTTTAATACTAATGGGTTCTTTGCACGGTCATGGAAACTTTATACAGATAATAACTAGATCTGGAAATAACCAGCAAAAATACATATAAAGGTAAAGGGTTGGACTTGATGATCTGTGAGGTCTCTTCCAACCTTGGTGATACTGTGATAAACATTAATTGAACTCAATTGAACCGGAGGAGGAAGGTTCTGTGGTCAAATAACGCTTGCCCACTAGATGGACTCTAGGAGCTCTTTCCTACTTATGGCAGAAGGCTATGGTGAATTACAGGAGGCTCTAAGTATTTACTCACAAAAATACTATTTCCTGACTCACAGGGCCAGCTACAGCTTTAAATAGTACCCAAGTGCTTTCAGGGAATACTGTTACTTGTCAGCCAATGAGGCTTCTGATTCTTCCCAGGCTTCACGGAGTGCTGGGAAAGGAGGCAGACAGTCTCTGACCTTTTATCCTGGCTCCTTTGGATGATCTGCGTATCTCCAAGACTTCCTGTGTTGGCAGGAGACTTTCAGGTGTAGGCTGGACGTCTCGCCATGTGCAGTCTTAGCACAACATCATGCTGGCTGCGCAGGCTGATCACATGGAGGCATTTAGAGCCTGTTCCTGGTAAACTCAAAGCAGGCAGTGTCTGGGCAATTCAGGATGCAGAGAGACAGTAAGCAATGACAGCAGGCATGCAAGCATGAATATGACAGCAGAGCACATGGTTGTGTTACCCGCTTATCTCTTTTTATCAATACAGTCCAAGACTAATGGGCTTTTGGACACAGAATAGCCAATCAGAATGGCAATTAGCCAAGCCTGACCATATTAGGTGAAGCCATAGGCTTGCTTTACCCAAATTTGGGGAAAACATAGGCCTTGCACAAGGCAGGCACAAGCTAAGCCTGTGTACCTTGTTTACCACAGGAGCAAAACAAGTTTGGGCTGGCCAGAGTCCTTAGACTCACTGGCTCCAGGTTCTTTGTTCTCTTTCCCATAGTTGCTTCTCCTCAAAACAGGAGGAGAGAGAGCAGAAAAACATGTCTGAGCAAGCCAGTACATGTATAAGCCTATTTTAGCCTATCAGGCCTACCATGACAGAACCATGTCTCAGAACTCATGCAGTGGTGCTGCACACTTCACAGCAGCAGCTCAGAGAAAAGCTATGCGTTTTAACAGCTCTCCCTCCATTGTTTTGCTTTGCCATAACTCAGTATATTGTAAGAGGATTGTTAGTTCACACCAAAGGCTGATTTATACAGATATCTCCTAGCTTCCATTTTGCATGCAAATCTATTTTACGTTACCTTAGGCTTAAAATACCCCAGGGACATAGTAAAGGGTGACCAGAAGGTAAGTGCACAGAACAATAAACACTACTTGAAACCAAGAGAGAACAAAAAGAAAAAAAAAAAGCTGACATGATATCAAGCAAAGAAATGAGGCTTAAAAAAAAACCCCAGTGGCAGAAGCTCCATGGAATTGTCAGCACTGAAATGTACTTTTTGAAAAAGAGCCTCAAACACAGTTACAGTGTGTAACTCACCTGGTTGTATTTTACAAACAGGGTGTCAAATCCTGCCAACTTTAGTGTTAGGCAGGCTTTGAACCCATGAAAATAAAGGATAACACACTCTACAACACCAACAAGAACAAAAGTAGACCATGTTAAGTACCTTCTGATTTTTCTGTGAGGTAAAACATTATGGCATTCCACATTTCCTCTGCATTCCTGCAAGCTGATGGTACGCTTGCATGACTAAGAAGTAACGCCAACCCATGTTTTAATTTAGCTATTATTACAAACTGGAGAGAAGCCAGATAAACCCAGAGGTTTGTTTTTTTTTTTTATTGCACAAAATAAATTATATAGAAACAACGCAACAAACCAACTTGTATTGTAGGCTGCACAACAGATGTTACAACATGAATATATTTATTGCTTTGAGAAAGGAGCAATTCAGTGCTAGTAAGCAGATTAGTTATACTTCTTGCTCATCTAGAGTTTTTATAAAATTAATCCAACTGGGCTAGAGGCATCTTGCAGCATACAGGTCAAACCAAATTGTCATTTGCTGTTACAAAGGTGCTGTGAACATTCTTGACATTAGCATGAAGCACTTCAACATCACGGGCAGTGAGCCATACAGGTAGTTACATAATTAGAAATATTACTATGCCATCAGATAGGTTTATACACAAGATTCTAAAAAGATCTATTTATGGAGTTTGCATGAGTTGTTTCCAAACAATCTTCCTTACAAGTGTAGATTCAGCTTTGAACAGGCACAACTCACTCTACATCATGAGGCAGGTTTTACCAGACACACACCTCCTACCCCCACTCCGGTACCATAACTGCTCACTAGTGCTAACTTAGAGGCATCGCATTTTTACCAGGGCCACACTCGGCTTCTAAGGATTTTAGCAAACTACAACATTCCTTTGGTAGAACCAGGTGAAATGTACAGTGCTTTTCTGAATACTTCAAAACACAACATATTTGGTTCTTTAAAAGATGTATGATTGCAATACTCACAGCACAAATGGATTGAAGTTTTTAAACTGCTACTTTGTGGACCCTGAGATGCTAACCCCCAATGAACGTAGCTCAACAAAAACTACTGAAATAGACAACATTCAAATTGTAAAAGAGACTAAACCTGATCACCTGCAGATCTTTGTGGAGCATGCAAATTAATGAGACAGTGCCATTACAAGTGTCCATGGTGAGGGTGATATGGAAGTATTTACTCAGCTGAGATTTCAGTGCAGGATTCTACTGCTAGAGTACGCACTCGATGTTGCAAAATTTATTTACTTGTGGCAAGGTAATAAAATAAGATGAAATTTAAACAACATTAGCCAACCATGAAAGGAAACTCAGTGAGGAAGTAGGAACTCTGGGTCACTTAAAGCTGTAGACAGAGGGATAAATTGAGAAAAGTGTCTCTGCTGTGGTCAAGCTGAAGAGCTTAACTCAGCATCAGACCCATGGAGTGGACCCCTGTAAAATCTCACCAACACAAGTAAATAGATTTTGGAATGCACATCAATAACTAGAAATAAATCTGGTTGCCACTTTTTAACTGTGCTTCAGTAACATTTGCTTAACTGTTTTTTCCCCACCAAAACTGTTATCACATTAAATCAAAACACAGTTAAGGTTTCAAGTAGTTGCAAAATATGACAAGAAACAAGTTATTCTGAATTGAAGCATAATTACTTGTACAAATGCTCAGAAATGTCAGTGATGCAATCATGTTGCTCACCTGTACCCAGCAGTAGTTTCCTTTGGAGGGAAGTATTAAACTTCTCTAACCTGGCATACTTCTTTTGTCTGGGAAGATGATTTTTAAATACTCTATGTAAAATTTTGTCACCCATTTGTAGAAATGCTTCTAGATACAATAAAACAGATAAACAAATGTAATCTAAACCACCTATTAAAATACAAACATAAAAAAAAAGGGTTAGCATTTTTAACAAGTAGTATTACTATGAAGTAGAAATGTTGCAAGGCAGGATGCAGCTAATATCAAAGATGACAAACAGCACCACAAGTCTATGTTTTGCAATCAGCTTTCTGATCAGACAGAAAATGTATCATCACATCAGATTAAGGTAAGGAATGCATTTAGCCCAGCTGTACTAACTATACAGCTTCACACAGAATAAACATTCCATAAATCAACAGAAAATGCATTTGAGAGAAGAAAAAAAGAAAAAAAAAAGTGATTTCCCCCCCCCCCCCAAAAAAAACATTAACACAGATAGATATCGGACTGATTAAATATCTACAAGTGCTTTTTCCTTTACAAAAATACATATATTCTTAATAGTAGGATAGACTGTCATTAACAATGACCTGTGTTTTTTTCACTTCAATTTGAATGATTTATAAGCTAAATTTTACAACCACAAAAAGGTTTATTTGTAATACGATGTTATCACTTTTGACAAAAAGCTTAAAACATTTTATATTTTAAAACAAATTAGCAACATAATATCACAATATGTTCTATGAGCTCCTAAAGTACTGTGAGGGCTGTTACACTAAAAACTGGTAACTACTGATCAAATGCAAGGAAGCATTAGAACATTATTACTGCTCACCTTAGGCTCCTTTCTTATCATAACTTGGATCACAGCTTATATAAGGACACTTAGGCCCCCATCCCAAAAAAAATCCATTGAGAGTAACTACATCTTCTGTTCAGTAGCCTGGAACATCCAACAATTCAGGCTTTGCATTGATTTTAAAAAATGCAAAATTATTTTCCTTTCATGGTTAAGTCTGCAATAAGGGAAAAATGATGCATTGCTTCATGGTTATTCTAAGAATCTTGTATTTGAGAAAGGAAAATATGATCAGTTTTTAGAATGAGATATTTCAGTCATCTATATAATCAAACTGTCCTATTACTTTCCAGTTTAGTTAACCACTATCCTAGAAAGAAAATCAAGATATTTGGATTTCTTCATTCATTCTATCTTATACTGCACGAGTGAAATAACTGAATCCTTACTAATCGATGGTTTTATGTTAAGGGTAGCAATGCCATTTGCTAAAAAAATATCTATAAAAATCTGTAAAACATATTAAATATCATCTCATTATCCTCCAAGTCTATCCTTTCCACCCTCCAAAATATCACTGACTACACCTAGAAAACCCAAAAGTAGCTTGGTGAGTATTTTGTGCTTTGGAAGGTTTACAGGATTGACAGCACACTAAGGTTGTTATGAGTTCACAGGCCAGGTATAGCAGACACATCAGTAATGCAAGCCTTTGTGCTTTGCTTCAGGAACGTGAGCTATGACTCGTAGGAGCTACTCTAGGTCTGTTAACTCCACCTTTATGCTTCTCCTGTTTGTCTTTTCCTTTTCTGTTCTGTCTTGGAAACTCCTAGGTGTGCCTAATCCTTCAGCCTGATGACACCGACAGCTACCACCAGTTATGTTCTGCTTAACTGATTCCAGGTGTAACTCTGACCACTGCACCCCAGAAAAGTGTCAATGCCTTACTCCAAGTGAGTCTCTGGGTGGCCTTACCTTTGGTACTACATAGGTCCCTTAAAACTATCATACAATCAGATTATCCAGAAAAATAGTTTTATTTTAAAACCCTCTTTTTTTTCTTGTTTTGTTAATGAACAGACTAAATGCCAGCAAAAAGTAATTTAAAATCAATTAGTGAGTGGTATTTTTCGTTAAAAAGGGAGCACGTTTTGATTTACTGCATCCAAATTCATGAGACAACAGCGACAATGTCTACTGTACCTAGTATAATGCAAACCAGAATTTCAGGAGCAGAAGAGCATCATAAAATATGCCTCACACTTTGGTAGTAAACATCTTAATACAACTTAGTTCGTAATACAAACCTCAGTATGTTAACTAGCAGCACAAACATTTTACCGTTGTAGCAATGTTATATATTATTGCAACCTATTCTCAACTCCTACTTCACTTTCTCCTGACTATAATGAGGAAAAAGGAAAACACACAGTAACTACTTCTGTGCACCTCATCCTGTCAACTGTCACACTGTTACCCTTGTTTGAAGCCTTTGCTAAAAATACACATAAAAGTTACTTCAAAGAAAAGCACATCTCATGGTTCAGATAAGCATGTGAAGTCAAACTAATGCCTCTCTTTGGTTCAAATCAATGCAATGACAAAAACTTCACTCTTTCTTTCTAGAACATTTCCTCCATCCTGGGCCTACAGAACTGGGTCTCCTTCCGCAAGTACAAAAAAAGAGCCTGCACATTTCCACTCATCTACAGAGCTCCTCTGTTTCACTACCACACTCGGTTTCATACTGGAAAAATAAAACTATGTGCTCACTCAGTTGTTGTAGTAAACTACCTGAAATCAGAATGCTTATGGTACATACCCTGGATGTAAGAATCTGACAGCCATTCATTCATTAATCAATTTTCTGGTGTTTTAATCTGACTGACAGACAGTGTAGACAGTTGTTAAAAAAAATAAATCAGATCTGCTTATGAAGAAAAATATATTACTATTATAAGACCATCTTTTGGAGGACTTTCCTACAGAAGGACTTTTCAGCTGAGGTCTGAAGGCCAAACTACCAATAACTGGTAAAACTAGCCACAACTGAGCAATTTGAAACTTTTCACATTTCATTTAGGGCCACTCAATCCTGCATGTGTCTTAGAATTCACCCTCAAACATGCTCCAGTAGAATACAATTCTTCCTCCTCAATAAAGTGTTTATGGCTGAATGTGGAAGCATTACCTGGTTCAAACTGGATAAAGTTAATTAAAAATGCAGAATTGTGAAAACTTTGCTGAAATCCTCAAGTTGCCTGACAGACAAAACCTATGAGCTGATTCTTCAAGTGCAGCTTCTCTTTAGAACTCTTCAATGCTTGCACTTTTTGGGCATGAAATGGATGGGAGAAAAGTATGTGAATGAGCAAAACGTGTGTTAATACCTAGAATTAATTACAGGATAGTGTGCCTGAACAGACATTTTAGCTGAGATAACAATAAAGTAATACAGCATGCAGCAAAATGAGAAAGGAAAAGCCTCTGTGATACATATGCATTTTTGATAGAAGCAAAGAGATGCCTTCAGTCTGTCTAGGTTAAGTGAAGAAACAAGCTCTTGATTTAAGCATCTCTTTATATGTTTGCTGTGGACAGGCATCCAAGTCTTAATTGCCTTTGGGCTTTCCTAGGATAAAAAAACAAAACAGTTTGCCTAGTCCATGCAGTTGACCAGTATGTTATGCAGTCCCTCTATAAATAAGGCCCAATCTGGTTATGTTGAGAATGAAGACAGGCTTTGAACAACTATCTCTTCTCTGGTATTTCTACCAGAGGCAGTGTCTGGTTGGGCTGGATATTCATGTTCCTGCAAATACTCCCAAGTATATTTTTTTTCTGGGGAGTGGATGCCTCTTGATGCCTTCACTGATATGAAAATGTACAAAACCCAAAACCAAACCACAAAGGGAACAACATAACTCAGTCACTGGTTCAATTAAAAGGCTAAATTCTAGCTTGCTTTGTCATTTCAGAAAACAGAGGAGAAGGAAAACTTGTTTACTTCTCTCACAAAATTACGTGTAACAATTATACATGGGAGTGATGAGATGAAGCTCTGGACCATTACTTTATCTGCAGCAGAGAACAAAAGCCTAGGCTGTATCTAAAGGGAGTGTGATCAATCTGTCTCTCCTGCAGATGCACTGGAATTCTTTACTGCAACTGCAGAAGAGAAAAGTCATGTCAAATTGTTGGAATTTATGAAGGAAAAAAAGATCAAGGTGCAGAACGCTAGAGTTTCTGATGCAGGAAATAATTTAAATACAAAAGTACTTTCATACAGTTTCTACTGGGATAAGGTTTTTTTAATTTTAAATCATGTAATAGAACACTTTCTTTTTCTGCTTGTTTCCTGTGAAGAGAGCTTCTTCTTGCTGAAAATATTAAGACCACAGGTAAAATACAGAAATTATTATTACCCTACCTAATGCGGATAGTAGGCTTGAAAGGTATTCCGTACTTATAATCAGGCACTTTGCTTTATATAACACTTCAGTTTCAGTAAAGTTAAAATAGTACTTTTTTGCATAATAACTGCAAGTAGCTGAGTATGCACAATATACTTAGCGTGCATACTCCTAGGACCTAAAATCCAGAGGCTTTCATGTGAGCAGTACCTACTATGGGGATGAGTCACTTGTATTATTGTAGTAATCTTATTTGGCATTTCATCCAAATAAAAATAGGTTCAAAGGACTAGACCCTTACCTATGAGCAATGTAGCAATGCATGATGGAAGACATCTCTTGATTAATCATCTAATTCTGCATTGATTGAGATATTATAGGAGTCACTTTGTTAATTTTAGCTTAAAAGTTTGTTACTAGACAAATGCAGCATACCACTACGTTCAACAAAAAGTTGCCTATGACTTTCAGTAACGAGCTACCCCAGAGTTAAAAGCAGACATTAACTTTTCACTTTTAGGAAGAAAAAAAAAAAAATGAAAGAAAAGGAAAAACAAAATTAACAAGTGTGCTGACTGAGAGACATCAAAGTTAGGCAGCAGTATGGAATCCTGTAGGTCTTATTTCCCTGCAACTAGGAACTGCTGATATAGGAAAGCCATAGAAACAGTGGCAGCAACACTTATTTTATCTTTCTATTCTTTACATACATGCAGTGGTGACAGTTTGTCATGGAAATGCTCAGAAAATGTGACTGTATACAGTCCTCTGCTCTATGATGGCATACGGGGCGGTTGCAATGGAATGCTGAGATACTCAGTTCACTTTATCCCATCTTTGGCACGTGGGAACCTGTACATGCATTCTCACATTCCTGTGCTGCTCAGATATTCTTAATTGGCACAAATGAACTAAATATGCTGTCTGTAGGCACATAGCACATACGTACTACACAGGAGAGAAATTTCCTGTAAAGAAGGCAATGCCTTTGTTATGTAAGCTGCCCAGTTAAGATATGTATTTCCCTGGCACTTCACTGCTGCAAAAATTATTAAACTGTAACAGTGCTCAGGCACTGTGCCATCAAATCAGAAATGCATCAAGTGTAGGTGGCTATATCATATGCATTTAATGCCATGATTCTCAGCTGGGAACATTAAATCACATCTGTCAGTGTTTTCCATGCTTTCTTCTCTAATCTAACTTCAAGTTCCATCAAGAAAAGACCATGAATTAAACCTACATCCAATTATGAACAGGAGAATTCATGGTTCTCTGAATTGTGAATACACAAAATCATTAAACAGTCGTATCTGTTAGTTGCCATTCAGAAGGCTACACAAAGCAGTCCTATTTCAGGGGTTGTATTAGGTGGATGCAAGTGAGCTTTTCAGACCAAGTCTACTCAATTTCGTCAAAACAATAAGCACAAACTGTGAGAAAATAACCGTCCCCTTAAAGCAAGCAGGAATTATGCTTAAGCGTACTACCATTAGTTTTGTGATAAACTGAATCAGGCATTTTGTGTCAAGGAAATTTACAGTGAAAATTCTGGTATAAAAACGTGTGAAATATATAAAAACTGTAAGCTGTCATTTGTATGTGTATGTAAATATTTACAAACAATACCCTATTTCTACCGTACAAAACAACTGTATATACTAAAGAGAAGAATGATTTGCAATCAGAGTGCATGCTCTGCTCTTCCAAGCTGCTCCATAAGGAGGACCTCTAGATACACAAAGAATCTGTTTTTCCCTGGAGATTCTGCAGAGAAGGCCCCTTCCTACACGGAGTATCTCCTTGTTTCTGTCAAGTAGCACATTATAGACTGAGCGGGCAAAAAGATGACCCTTCCTGCAGCCAGCATGTGTACCCCTTCCCATCTACAGTGTGGGCTAACCAGTGCCTGTATCAGCACACTATGCCTGGAGAAAGGAGCAGCAGCTTCCTACACATCTTGCTTCCTCAGGTTCACTGGCATCTGCACAATATGTGCAACCTTGACCTGCAATGGCAGGTTTCCTAAACAGACTGCTACTGACAGCATCTTTATTTCTGCATGTCATATGGGCTTTGGAGTGCAATGTTGGAATTCAACCCAACTCTATACAGATTCTTAAAGTCAGCAATGTTAGAACTCCTACTAATATTAAAGGGGCCAGATTTAATCCGCAACACGCTTATTTCTCCTACAGAAACATACTGATGTACATGAACATAAATTTACAATGGAGATACAGCATTCCAACTACCTTTTATACTTGATCCAAAGATAGAATTTTCACCTTGTCTCATCCAAGCGTTAGTTTACTCTATAGTAGCTTCTGAAAAAATGATTTGTTTTTTATGCAAAAAAGCATAAAAAAGTAGTTATCTACAATACTAGCAAAAACAACTTAAAGGTACTGAACTGTAAGTATCTCAAAAGAATCTGAAGTGAAAAACTCAACTGACTTTCAAGCAGAGCAAAGACAAGGGAAGACTACAGAAAACATGTGTTAACTATGCTCCCTGCAACATCACCAGCAACCTCAGTAAACATTCTACACTAGATCCATTATGTTTGCAACACCTAAGGCAACGATCACTCTTTATCCAGCACTATTATGCCTTAGAAATAAAAAACCCCCGAAATTACCTGAACAATTATTTTGGTCAGATTGCTTATCTTCAGTATTGCATTACTTCTAATTTTATGGAAATAGTTTTATGGCGTGACTTTTAACTAATGAAGATTTGTGTAATGAACTGTAAGCTCCAGACAGTCACACTAAAGCTGTATGTTATTTTTGCCTTAGCATGTTTTGTACCTCCAACCAGCCTTAAAAGGAAATGCTTACTCTGAAAGGTAATGATTAGGGAAATTTTTGCCATGGTCTAAGTTTGTTCCATAGGCATTTACACTATTTTAAACTTAATCTCTACAGAGGATTCATTAGAAGAAATGGAATCTGACCAGAAACCTTTTTCCAAAACCAGCTAGTATCCCAAACTCCAATCTTTAGGGAGACCATAGAAAAGTGCAATCACAAAGGCTGCGATGCTTTTAAGCAATGTTAGCAGAATTTGTTTAGAAGATTTACAATTACTGATTCAAATTGCCATGTTCTATGTCTGTTGTTATGGGTAATTAATCTTCATTCACTACAAAAGGACTGTTGCACACTCATGAGTGAGCTATACCTGGACCCATGAGAAGCTTATCAAGAGAAAAAAAAAAAAAAAAAGTAGTGGCCCAATCACCACTTTTCTAAATATACTTTCTATACAAAATATTTTCAAGGTATAATCCTTAGTTCTTTGTACAGTACTCTATGATTTAAACAACAATACTCAGTAAAATAGTGTGTGAAACTGCAACACCACATGGAATGCGCACTCTGTCATTTTGCTAGTGGAATCAATATTAGGACCAGAGAAATTTTCTAACACGCAAGCAGAAGTATTCCATAGTTTTGAATCTTGACTGTACACTTCATGATTTTGGCTATGATTTGCAGCACACTCGTAAGATACACAATTATCTTATGCACATTTCAGTAGCAGAATGGCACTTGGCTTGCTCTAATAGAAACAACAGAGATGCAACTGACAGTTTTCAGAAAGACAATGTCCTTATGTGCATGCTGAAAATCTGGTTGTGTCCCCCTAATCCAGGCACATCCATTCATTGTGCAATCTGTCGATGGGTAAACAAATAGTGCAGGATTCATCTCAGTGGGATCTGGCCCTTTGGTCTAACCGAAGTCAATTCTAGGTCGATACTGAAGTACCATAGGGTAAGACTGAAAACAAAAGCAAGAGAAAAACAACTACTAAAATAGACAAGAAACATGATGACATCATTCATATAAAGCACAAAGAAAATGCAATAAAAAAACTTCCTTAAGAATAATGACTTTATCCCTAAGACACAAGTCTATGACAAGCAGTTTTATTTGTAAGAAATAATTCTGTATGCTTTGACAGTTAAATCCATACCTGTACTTCAAATCTACATTTAATCTCCAGGTCAGTAACTTGCAGTTATTTACCATTAAAAATCCCTTATACGTTTCATGACGTATGTTGTAGGAGACACATATACTTAGGAGTGCTCAAGTGATTCCTCTCATTTCTGTTGCTGTGTTTGAGAAATAACAACCTTGAAATTTTATGGTTTCTAAAGCAAAGTCTCTTTCCAGATCATGTACTTCGTTTGATTTTTATATGTACGGAGGTTCCATGGCTATAGCAGTAGCCAGCACTACTCTGGTATTAAGAGGAAAAAAAGAAGAAATAAAAGAGGGAGAGGAAAAAAAAAAATCAAGTTAACTGCTTGGATCCCTGAACTGGACGAGACTGCTGTGGAATGGGAGACCACAGTGCCACGAAACACATAGGTACCAGAGCACTGGTTGCTGAAAGTGCTTTGTTTCAGATATCTTCCTTTATCAGTCTCTCAGCTCTTCATTTAAGTCTGATGTTTTCCACTTAACAATACTAGGATACCTGACACTTTCTATAGCATAAAACTTCATCAGGAAAATCTTATTCCATCAGCAGCATTATGGGCTAACCTACCTCTCTGCCACACAGCAGAGGAGAGTAGTCTTTATTTTATTGCAAATCTGGAGACTTTTCAAAGAAGCTATCATAAAAGCCAGAAATATTTCACTACATGCTTCCAATGCAATACAGATGAACTTAGTGACCAAATCCCAACGATAACAGTGCAGAGACCTATGCAGGTTAAAAAACCTTCCATGCCACGGTAGTGAAATGATCACCAGAACTAAATGTGCATGCGTGCTGGGGATTTATAAACTGGAGGGCAGAGAAACTACAACATAAGCCCAAATGTATTCAACAGCAGCAGGAGCATTTAGAGACAAGACAGGGACCACTATATGCAGTCTGCATGTGCAATTCTTGTTTGTGTAATAAGTTACTCTCTTGTTTTTTTTTTGTGGGGTTTTGTTTTGGGGTTTTTTTGCATAAGATATGACCACCATGCCATTTAAATGCTATTTCACCTGTTTTTCACTTTGCTCACATAATTTCTCTGTAAAAGTACTCAACTCGGAAGTGCACACAGGCAGAGACAGAGCAGTGACCTCACTGAAACTGCCATGCAAACCAAATCAAAATTACAAAGCAACTGTACAAAAGAAATGCACTCTACTGGAATAATTCTAATTATTGAACCAGCCATGACTGCAGTAGATCATTCTTATCCATAGTAGGGAGTGACCCTCTATCACTGCGATTTACTCTAGCTGATCCTGATTTATTTGGGGGGTTGAAATAGATAGGGGGGAAGGTCCCTTCCAGCCCTTGCCCCCATTCTGTGATTCTTCATTTTTTTTTTTCTCAAGCAAAAATACTATTTCAAAATTCCAAAGTAACTTTTAGGAATTAATGCAAATCTATGAGGAAACTTGAACAATTACATATACGTCTGAACCAGATTAATCAATGAAATTCAGTAATCAGAGGTTTGGGTTTGTTATATTCTAAAGACAAGGTGTTATTCCATTATTCACAATCTTGAAAGACTCAAAAGGAGTACTGCGTAAGAAAAATCTAACATTTCCTTTACTCCATTAAAAAGAACACATGAATTGCCACGAAGAGATGAAACTAATGTACACTCTTTTGATTCACACTCCACTTCTGATCCCTTGTCAGTGACTGCCCAATGCTACTTGTTAGAAAGATGAGATAGGATCAGGTAGCTAATCCTTCCAGGCCAAAGCAGCTATCCACCCACAGAATATTTCTCTAACAAATAAATAAATGGCCTAATCTAAAGAAAAAGCAAGTCTCAAACCTTTTGAATGGATTCTATTTATTCATTCATTCAAGCTTTCTCTGAAGGAAGGGAAACATTCTGGCCTTACTCACAGAGCGTTAGCACTTTGTAGTGAGGAATTATAAAAACTCCACAACTTTGATTACAATTGAAGTGCTGACAGGACCTTAGTGACTGTAGTATGTACAGTTGTGAGTGCCTCTTACCTGATAAAAAGTGCCATCCTGTGAGCAGACTTGCGAAGATGAGCAGTTCTGACACCGAAACTGCGAAGGAGATGATGTTCTGATCAGATAAGAGGCATCCACAGCTGGACATATACATCCACCATTTGATGGTTTAAATCTTTTAATTTTCAAATGTAAAGTTTAAAATTAATGTACTTATTTAAAACCAGGAAAGATTCCTCTATGAATCAATAGATATTTTCCCTTTACTACTCTGCCTCTTGTAAGGTCCATAGGTGTGCCAGGAAAAGCTCATGGTGATATTGGATTTACTTGCTCATCACCCAAAAGAAGAGATTGTTAAGTAATTACTATCACAGCTTGTTCTTATATTACAAGACTAAACATATTTAAGGAAAATAAAATCATAGAAGCTTAGATGTTACTGGATTTATTACCAGCACAATGCAATTTTGATAGGTTTTAGTTTGTCATCTACACAAACAGATGAACACATACCTGGTTACACTACACTACACAGCCTACCAATTCAACCAGGAGTTGTCAATTCTTATATTCACATGATCTTAAAAAATATAGCTCTGAGATTTTTGAGAACTCCTAGCCAGTACAGTAAATGGGAGTTTGGGGTTTTTTTGTTGGTTGGTTTGGTTTTGTTTGGGTTTTTTGCCCTCCTTTTTTTTTTTCTTTTCTGTGAAGATGATAGTTAAGTTTCATTAAACCATTCCTTTGTCACTGAAGTTGTTGCAACTGCCAAAGTCTACTTCTAGGCAGGGACTGAAAAGTTAAGTTTCATTAAACCATTCTATTGTCACTCAAGTTCTTGCCCCAACACTTTCTAATATAGGGCCAATGCTAACAAAAATAGAAGATAACGAGCCAAACAAACACTGATTTCAAGGTAGTTTTGGCAATAACACTTCCTGAGGCTCTCTTATTTAAGTTTCAGCAGCCATCAAATTTAGTGCAGTATTACTTTCAAATTTATGAGCACTCCCCTAAATCCTCTAATTTCTATCAGAATCTATCCTTCTCTCTCCCCCTTCAGATTAAGACAAAACTTTAAGGAACTTGTGAATCAACTCCACAGTGTGCTTAATCCTCTGTCTTCTCTATTCATGATTCAGTGCTTTTTATTTTTAATACTAAGAAGCTTAGAGAAAGAATACAGAAAGTTTGGAATATTCTACTGATCAGTATATATCTCCACATGTAGTACTCCTAGACTACAAATCTGCTTAAACTCCAAAGCAATAAAGAGTAAAGAACAATCAACAGCCACACATGAACAAATGTAAAGAGAAGAAATAGGGGATACGACTTTCAACAAAAAAAATTAGATATACAAGAAAATAGAAGGGCTACTAAATCAAAATGAGTATCAGACCTGAAAGAAATGCCTTTTAATTAATTTGATATTGCAATTCCAAAATATATACATGCAGTGAGGAAGACCCACTTAGCTGTTAATATAGATGCCAGTGTTATACAGCATATCTAGAAAACAATTGGCTGTAATATTAACAGAAACAACAACAATTACATTCTGCTAATAACTTTCAGTGTCTCTTTCATCTGACTGAATAAAATGGATTCTTCATAAAAAACTGCTAGATGAAGATTCCCCAGCCACTGTAACTCAAGGTGTCATTAAAAGCGAATTTGCAGAGAAAATAACAAGTGCTTGGCTTTTCAGATACTTGAATTAAAACTCAGAGCATATCTTGCTTGTAAACTTTGTACACCTGCTATTTCTAAGTATCAGAATCCACACAATATGCATGCTGCAAGGTTTTGCTCATAGGGTTTAGAGTAAGAAATCCAGAAAACAGGAAAAATGCACTTCTAAATCAGGGGTTTTTATAAAGGTCACGGAATATATCTTGGTCCAAGTTGTGAAAGCATGTATACTCTCTATAATTAATATAGCAAAGCACCACTTATAAATAATGGAACAGCATTTACATTTTCGCCTCTTAGTCTCCATCTTGTCATATAGATGAATTCCATCGTGTGGTCCTTCCCCATGATTTCTCCATTGCATAGTACATCCAGCTTAAAATACAACAGAACAAACAGGTAAGACAAAAGGACACACAATTCTAATGTCTATATGAACCCCGAAGTGAATCTTTGAGAGCTAATCCCTCAACTCCTGTCATTATACAGTAATTTCATCAGACATACATATGAAGCCTGGATAAATACGACATGCTGACAAAATGCTATTCTGGGCACTAGTGTTCTGCTTTATTTTGTTCACTTTTGTGCTTTCAGGTAAGGTGTAGACAGAAGAAAGTCCACTAAACTAGAGATAAACATTCCCTGTATTTATTGGTACTACACGGTGTATGTTTGAAGAGAAAGCCTTGTGTTTGGAGTCCTCCTTGCTCTGTCAATGCTCCTTCAAACTCAGAGACAAAACAGAAGTACTGTTATTTTTTTAAAACATGAATGATCAAGTAGGCACTTAGTGCCATGGTCTAGTTGACTGGGTAGAGCTGGGTGATAGGTTGGACTGGATGATCTTGAAGGTCTCTTCCAACCTGTTTGATTCTATGATTCTATATGATTCTATAAGTACTCTAAGAAAATTGGTTTTAAAATAACTGTAAATTACAAGGAAAATGTACTTGTGACTATAGAAACATGATTCCTCATTAGCTGAAGGTAAAAGAAAAGTAATGACTGTACTATGACAAATGACTTATTTAAACTGAAATACAGCATCTTCTACCCTCCACTGGAAATGTTTGGCAAGTACTTCAATACTATTGCCACAGTGCTTTTCTGGTTTTCAGAGGGAGAAAAAAAAAGTCACGACTTTGAAGCAAGCAGATACTATGTAACACAAGCCATTAAGGTGCCAGGACAGATTAAATTATAATAATTGACATGATCTAAGTAAATCAAAATGCCTCATCAGCATACCACGATACTGTGACAAATGCCTGCATTTAGCTCTGCAGTAACCTGCAAACACTCAGCCCTGTGCCTAACTTAACCTATGCCCAACCTTAGACTAAAGCTGGTATGGTGTCATTTGTGCTAGAGGCAGCCTGCAGATCATGGAGTTGTTGACTCATGAAAGAGAACTGGCAATGGAAACAGTCTGTGCTAAGGTCAAAATTCTTGTCTCCTTGGGAAGAAGGGAAAGAGAGGCAGGAGTCTCACACTTCCCAGCGTCATCTTGCATCACAACTTACACAGTGTTAAGAAATCCCCTCAGGGATTTTGAAAAGAATAAATTTGGCCTTGGAAAAGACCAAATCACTCATGCAGTAAAGACCCTCTCTACATCAAATTTCACCTAATTCCAGAGAAGGTGCAAAACCAGTATCAGCATTTTGAAAGATTCAAATGGTATGGCTCCTCATTTCTTCATCATTACTGGATAGTTTCTTACACCTAAAGAAAATCCAATTGCAAAACTTAATGTATCTGTTCCTTCACAGGTTAGCAACAAACAGAAGTTACTAGAATTGTATGAGTTCCTTGATCAGTGACTTTAGCAAAGGTGACAAAATGATTACATAAAATACGACTTCAGATACTGAACAGTACTTAGTGATAGGGCCAAAAAAAACCTATTCCTCAAGCTCAAATATGATTACATTTAATTAAAAAACCGAGTACTTTGCTGGGGAATAGAAATACAAGCATCTTTCTTTCAAATGTACCTCATAAGAACTTGGAAGTTTTAATTTTAAACTGAGAAACTTCTTTATAGTTCCCACAGTCACTCGAGTAGAGCAGCGGATAAATTTCTTCATTAAACCCTAAAGCAACAGCAACAAAATAGAGAAAAGAAAGTCAGAAACTCTGAAGCATGCAAGCAATCTTTAGTGCAAGAAATGCTGTATCTGGTAACCAGGTTTACTGTACTCTTTTAATTCATTATGGCACCACAGGTTTAGGTTTTTGTTCACTCTTTGTTGTCAAAACTGACAAGATGGCAAACAAGCTCATTTGGCCCATCTTTGGTTTTAAAGGAATGTGGAAAAGACACAGCAGAGAGGGAGGTACAACGTAACAATATCCCAACAACAATATTAAAACCCCCAAAAGACCTTAAATAACCTAAGTGTCTGTGTTAGTATCATTGAGGGTCAAACAGAGTTACATTTTTTAGAATTTCTTCAGTCCTCAAGGGAAAAAGGAAGTAAAACATTGTCAAATAATTAAGGTAAAATACAGGGAAGCTATAAACCTGAGACACATCTACTACCACAGACTCTGTGATCCACAACCTAATAGTTTTGATTCAACAGGAAACACGGAAATCTGAGACTCCTGCATGATGAGTGAGACAGATTCCTTCATCTGTAAAGAAACTGTGCTAACATACATTTGTTTTCCTGCTGAATCAAAACTTTCTTACAGTGGAAAAACTTCTGAAATGATAATTGTGTCATAGCACATAGAAAATAAAAGCAGTGGTTTATCAGACAAATTTTAATACTTTAATTGTTGTCTTTGTAATTGAACAAAACACTATTAAAATCTAAGAGGATTTCTAAACACCTTCTGGTAAACTCCAGAGGATTAGATTACCATCAGGTAATCTTCCCTTCAGGAATAGAAACCAACTATCTCTAATTCTTAATACAGCAGTTAGCAGGTATTACTGTACATGTTTTAGAGATGAAAGTGACCTGCCCAAGGCCACAGATGACACATCGGTGTCATAACCAGGTTAACAACTCAAAAGATCTGGACTCCAGTCATCGGGTGCACAATGTATCTGAAATAACAGCTCCATGCAGGCATCGTAAAACAGCAGTCCTGAAAGTGTGAGGCATCTTGCCTACAGCTAGCTTTTTAAGTACCTTGGTGGTAAACTGATGTGTAATGCAGTTAGATACCACCAAGGCTGTAGACAACAAAGCTGTAAGAAAAAAGGAAAAGAACTGGATTTCTGTATGGAAACATAGTTTGGTTTTTGTTTTAAACAAAATTCCAAGATGCACAGAAATGCCTCTAACAAAAGGATTAAGTAAGTGTGGAAGGGGAGACAATTAACCACAATAAAATTTATTGTTAATGGTCATAAAATCATTTGGTTCCTGTAAGATGCTATTCTGCCAACAACAAAACCAGCACAGATTATATTTACTACTCACTCTGACTACATTATCTCCTGACTGCCCATTGTTGCGTAAACAGTCGAGGCAGATAGCAATCTGTGGGTCGCTCCTGTGATAATCTTTATCCTCTTCATTTTCATCACACTCCTCATCTCCTTTTGGTTTATCAGCTTTTGGGCTTTCATCTAAAAAACACAAAGATGATATTATTTACGTGTAAAACAATTAAAAACCACAGTAGCAACAAATACATGTTTAAAGCAATACTTAAATTTTTAAGGGCAGATTTTTTTATTCAAATTAACTTTACACCATTTTAGTTCAGTGCACTCTAAAGATGATCAATTTACAAGACTCTGAAAACAAATTTTTCCTCTTGAAATTTTAATGCAATATACAAACAACAAATTTCTATGTGACAGAAAATAATTGGGCTGACAGATTACTAATGGTTATGGTTGTATACTTCTGTTTGTAACCAGTAATCAAAACTCCTCAACTGCACATGCATCGAGATCACTAAACCACATAAACCTGCTCTATGATGTGGTAGATTGCTGTCAATAAAACACTGCTTTTAAATGAATAGTGGAATCACTAATCTCAACACATGAGTATCAGGGACATGTGGGTAATTATTTCGTATTAACTGCTGCAATAACCTAGTATCATCACAGTATCATCACAGTATCATCAGGGTTGGAAGAGACCTCATAGATCATCAAGTCCAACCCTTTACCACAGAGCTCAAGGCTAGACCATGGCACCAAGTGCCACGTCCAACCTTGCCTTGAAGTGCCCCAGGGACGGTGACTCCACCACCTCCCCGGGCAGCCCATCCCAGTGTCCAATGACTCTCTCAGGGAAGAACTTTCTCCTCACCTCCAGCCTAAATCTCCCCTGGCACAGCCTGAGGCTGTGTCCTCTTGTTCTGGTGCTGGCCACCTGAGAGAAGAGAGCAACCTCCTCCTGGCCACAACCACCCCTCAGGTAGTTGTAGACAGCAGTGAGGTCACCCCTGAGCCTCCTCTTCTCTAGGCTAAACAGGCCCAGCTCCCTCAGCCTCTCCTCATAGGGTTTGTGCTCCAGGCCCCTCACCAGCTTTGTTGCCCTTCTCTGGACACGTTCCAGCACCTCAAAATCTCTCTTGAATTGAGGAGCCCAGAACTGGACACAGTACTCAAGGTGTGGCCTGACCAGTGCTGAGCACAGGGGAAGAATAACCTCCCTTGTCCTACTGGCCACACTGTTCCTGATGCAGGCCAGGATGCCATTGGCTCTCTTGGCCACCTGGGCACACTGCTGGCTCATCTTCGGCCTTCTGTCTACCAGTACCCCCAGGTCTCTTTCTGCCTGGCTGCTCTCCAGCCACTCTGTCCCCAGCCTGTAGTGCTGCTTGGGGTTGTACTGCCTGAAGTGTAGAACCCTGCACTTGGCCTTGTTAAATCTCATCCCATTGGCCTCTGCCCACCTACCCAGCCTGTCAAGATCCCTCAGCAGGGCTCTCCTTCCCTCCAACAGACCAACACCTGCTCCTAGCTTGGTGTTATCTGAAAGCTTGTTGATGCTGGACTCAATTCCCTGGTCCAGATCATCAATAAAGACATTAAACAGGACTGGGCCCGGCACTGATCCTTGGGGGACTTCCGGAAAAGTCATGAAATAAACTAAGGGAAAATAAAACTTAACTTCATCTACTTTTGAATTGCTCTAAAGTACTGTCATTGTGAAAAATCCACACGTCTCTCTCCAGAATTTTACAAGTCTGTAGCCATATGCTCATTTCCCTTTAGAAAAAGAAAAACTCAAGCAAAGAATGGCAGAGCACATTTGTTCTTCACTGATGCTGTTAGTTTCTATTGATTCCTGGTTTAAAAATCTAACCACCTCTTATAGTTTTCAAAGGTTTAGCACAGTGGAACCCTAAAAAGCTAAGACTAGCACATAGATTTAGATAAGGCTGCAATGTATGTAAGTAATAATAAAATGCACCACAAAAAGGAGTCATTTTTACAGATTTGGAATACACTATACAATAACCCTATTACATATTTTCCCCCCTGGATTCTCAATTTATTTATTTTTGTTTAAAACAAAAACTACTTTCTACCAAAATAAAATATTACCACAAGTAACCTGGATAAGCTGCTTTAGCATTTCCTGCAAAAATTTCAGATCAAACTCTGCTGATTTCCTACACTCACCACAAGCTTTTAAAATCAGTTTAAAGCAAGAGTTAAGATGAGAAGATAGATTGAAAAATTCAACAAACATCAAGCTATGCCTAAGTTTCCAGACATAGAATTTAATTTAATTTCATTTACATATTCAAGATGAATTTTAAACTACATTAACTACTTTTTTCTTACAACTCTGAAGTATTTTATAATTATAAAAGATTTGTCCACAAGTCCCTATTAGCTGTTGGTACATTTAGTTGAATGTGTAGAATGTGTATCATATTTTGTCTCTTATCACCTTGCTACGAACAGAACCTATGGTGTCAAACTACAGGTTTGGGTTTTTTTCTGTGAAAATCCAGGAAGCAAACTGTTTTAATCAAGCAGGTGCAGTCTACCTGCACACCTGTCTCCTCTCTAAGGAACCTGCCTATGATTCACAGATTCTTAGACTTAGTCATAGAATCAACCAGGTTGGAAGAGACCTCCAAGATCATCCAGTCCAACCTATCTCCCAGCCCTATCCAGTCAAGTAGACCATGGCACTAAGTGCCTCATCCAGGCTTTTCTTGAACACCTCCAGGGACGGTGCCTCCACCACCTCCCTGGGCAGCCCATTCCAATGGCAAATCACTCTCTCTGGCAGGAACTTCCTCCTAACATCCAGCACAACTTGAGACTGTGTCCCCTTGTTCTATTGGTGGTTGTCTGGGAGAAGAGGCCAACCCCCACCTGGCTACAGTCTCCCTTCAGGTAGTTGTAGACAGCAATGAGGTCACCCCTGAGCCTCCTCTTCTCCAGGCTAAACAACCCCAGCTCCCTCAGCCTCTCTTCATAGGGCTTGTGCTCCAGGCCCCTCACCAGCTTTGGTGCCTTTCTCTGGACACATTCCAGCACCTCAACATCTCTCTTGAATTGAGGAGCCCAGAACTGGAGACAGCACTCAAGGTGTGGCCTGACCAGTGCTGAGTACAGGGGAAGAATAACCTCCCTTGTCCTACTGGCCACACTGTTCCTGATGTAGGCCAGGATGCCATTGGCTCTCTTGGCCACCTGGGCACACTGCTGGCTCATCTTCGGCCTTCTGTCTACCAGTACCCCCAGGTCTCTTTCTGCCTGCCTGCTCTCCAGCCACTCTGTCCCCAGCCTGTAGTGCTGCTTGGGGTTGTAGTGGCTGAAGTGTAGAACCCTGCACTTGGCCTTGTTAAATCTCATCCCATTGGCCTCTGCCCACCCATGCAGCCTGTCAAGATCCCTCAGCAGGGCTCTCCTTCCCTCCAACAGATCAACATCTATTCCTAGCTTGGTGTTATCTGAAAGCTTGTTGATGCTGGACTCAATTCCCTGGTCCAGATCATCAATAAAGACATTAAACAGGACTGGGCCTGGCACTGATCCTTGGGGGACACCACTAGTGACTGTCTGCCAACTGGATGTGGCACTGTTCACCACATGCAGTTTGGTAAATCTTTAAAGACAAGCCAGTCACAGAATCAGAGAAATCAGC